>NC_056446.1:35991279-36071279 GCF_018296145.1 Oncorhynchus tshawytscha
ACCTTGCTACTGATGAGTGTCAGATGCACTGGGATTTACAACAGATACTCTGAGACTCATAGAGCTGATACCTTATACAGAGAAGAGAAGTGAATTGATCAGCTGGGATGTACAGTACACAAAATGATCAAAAGTATTGCCGAACATCTCATTCCAAAATCATGGGCATTATTGTGGAGTTGGTCCCCACATCCACTCGTCGGGGAAGCCTTTCCACTAAATGTTGAAAACATTGCCACGGGAACTTGCTGCCATTCAGCCACAAGCATTAGTGAGGTTGGGTACTGATGTTGGGCAATTAGGCCTGGCTTGCAGTCTGCATTCCATTTCATCCCAAAGTTGTTTGATGTGGTTGAGGTCAGGGCTCTGTGCCGGCCAGTCAAGTTCTTCAAAACCGATCTCGACAAACCATTTCTGTATGGACTCGCTTTGTGAACAAGAGCACTGTCATGCTGAAACAGGAAAGGGCCTTCCCTGAACTGTTGCCACAAAGTTGGACGCACAGAATGATCTAGAATGTCATTGTATGCTGTAGCGTTAACATTTTTGGGGCTTAGCCCGAACAATAGAAAATAGTCCCAGACCATTTTTCCTCCTTCACCAAATTTTTTGCTACGCATTGGGGCAGGTAACGTTCTCCTGGCATCCACCAAACCCAGATTCGTCTGTCAGGCTGTCAGATGGTGAAGCTTGTTTCATCACTCCAGAGAAAGTGTTTCCACTGGTCCAGAGTCCAATGGTGGTGAACTTTACACCACTCCAGCTGACACTTGGCATTATGCATGGTGGTCTTAGGCTTGTGTGCGGCTGCTCGACCATGGAAACCCATTTCATGAAGCTCCCGACGAATAGTTCTTGTGCTGTTGTTGCTTCCAGAGGCAGTTTGGATCTCTGTAGTGAGTGTTGCAACCGAGGACAGACGATCGTCGGCGGTCTTGTTCTGTGAGCTTGTGTGGCCTACCAGTTCACGGCTGAGCCGTTGTTGCCCCTGGACATTTCCACTTCATAATAACAGCACTTCCAGTCGACCGGGGCATCTCTAGCGAGGTAGAAATCTGACACACTGACTTGTTGGAAAGGTTGCACCCTATAACGGTGCCATGTTGAAAGTCACTGAGCTCTTCAATAAGACCATTCTACTGCCAACATTTGTCTATTGAGATTGCATGGATGTGTCTCATTCTGTCTCTAAGAGGGTCTCTAAGAGGGACAACAACACTACTTGACAAAATAACAAAGTACTAGTTAAATGTGAAATTCAGTGGCATATCTATGGTGCCAACACACGTCCACCGAGGCTAGTCTGATCCTGAATTTACTCATATATTTCCATCCTGTGAGAGACGCAGACTCGGTCTCGACCTTTAAGTCTTTATTGAAGACTCATCTCTTCAGTAGGCAGCAGGTCCTATGATCGACTGTATTCTGGCCCAGGAGGGTGAACGGAAAGGCACTGGAGCAACAAACTGCCCTTGCTGTCTCTGCCTGGCCGGTTCCTCTCTCTCCACTGGGATTCTCTGCCTTTAACCCTATTACAGGGGCTGAGTCACTGGCTAACTGGTGCTCTTCCGTACCGTCCCTAGGAGGGGTACGCCACTTGAGTGGGTTGAGTCACTGATGTGATCTTCCTGTCCAGGATGGTGCCTCCCTTTGGGGGTGATGCTGGCCATTTTTGAACATCTTGGCCATGTTCTGTTATTATCTCCACCCAGCACAGTCAGAAGAGGACTGGCCACCACACGTAGCCTGGTTCCTCTCTAGGTTTCTTCATGGTTCCGGCCTTTCTAAGGAGTTTTTCCTAGCCACCGTGCTTCTACACCTGCATTGCTTGCTGTTTGGGGTTTTAGGCTGGGTTTCTATACAGCACTTTGAGATATCAGCTGATGCAAGAAGGGATTTATAAATACATTAAAATTATTGATTGATTGATCCTTCCTTCTCTCTCTTTCTTCTTCTCTTTCTCTCCCTTTCTCCCCCTCTTCTTACTCAATCTCCCCCTACTTCCCCACCCTCCCTCCCTCCCTCCCCTCCCTCCCTCCCTCCCTCCCTCCCTCCCTCCCTCCCTCCCTCCCTCCCTCCCCCTCCCTCCCTCCCTCCCTCCCTCCCTCCCTCCCTCCCTCCCTCTCCTACTAAAGGTAATGTGAAGTCATGCATTTACAACAGAGCTGCTTTGGAACACAGCCATCTGTCCACCATGTTGTCGAAGAGCAATGTAAAGTTTAAAAAAAACAGACACTGTGTTTCTCTTTGAACTGTTTTCATCGTGGACCATGAACATGTAGATCAAGGGGACTTGCATAGGGCTGGGGCCAGAACCAGGGGGAAACAACGTAATTATCTCTCTCGCTCGCTCTCTCGCTCTCCTGGAGAAGTTGGCAGACTCAGCATGCTATATTACCTTTCCCAGAGTGCATTGGTGTCGGGGTGTGTTTGACTGAAAGCCACATCTCCCCTTGGAACCCTCAGATCATGTTTGGAGTGTCAGTACCGCAGTTCCACTGTGTTTGTGTTCTTGTAGACAACATGTTTGTATGTGTGACTCTAAGAGCATAAGGTCTCTGTAGCGATAGCGTCAGACAACACGGCTGGAGAGTGTGTGGGAATGTTTCAGGAGGATAGCGAAAAGGATGGTTGGCTGCCGAACAACGTCTTCAATTATTGATCAACACGGTGCCCAAATCCCATGTCCCAGTTCCATAATATCCTCTATGTCAACACCGGAGTGGAACTGCTGTCACAGCCAATATTAACACTCAGTCACATGACAAAGGCCTAGTTTCATTCTATATGATATTTAGCTGATGATGATACAAATGGACTGCCATCACTCAATCACCTCATTACAAATTGACTGCCATCACTCAATCACCTCATTACAAATGGACTGCCATCACTCAATCACCTCATTACAAATGGACTGCCATCACTCATCTACCTCAGTACAAATGGACTGCCATCACTCAATCACCTCATTACAAATGGACTGCAATCACTCATCTACCTCAGTACAAATGGACTGCCTTCACTCAATCACCTCATTACAAATGGACTGCCATCACTCAATCACCTCATTACAAATGGACTGCAATCACTCATCTACCTCATTACAAATGGACTGCCATCACTCAATCACCTCATTACAAATGGACTGCAATCACTCATCTACCTCAGTACAAATGGACTGCCATCACTCAATCACCTCATTACAAATGGACTGCCATCACTCAATCACCTCATTACAAATGGACTGCCATCACTCATCTACCTCAATACAAATGGACTACCATCACTCATCTACCTCAATACAAATGGACTGCCATCACTCATCTACCTCAATACAAATGGACTGCCATCACTCATCTACCTCAGAGGCTATGTCAAGTCAGTATAACATGGATCATACAGTGATGTCTTTATACAGTTAAAGTGAGTATATCGCAATCTCTCTCCATATTTCCTTGGAGAGAAAAGGATATGAAAGAGTAATATTACAGAGACTGATGATATCAGGCTCATGAGTAATAACCATGCCAATGCTGATCTTTTCCACTGAGGTACTGGAACCTCAATATAGACCAATACATCTTACACAAACACACGCACATACATACACACACACACACCAGGTCAACCGGCCCTGTGTGCCTCTCGTCTTATCCCCCTGATATCACTGACGGTTCCAAAATTACACCCTATTCCCTACATTGTACAACACCGGCTCCGACTCTCGTCAGATGTGGCAGGGCTTGCAAACTATACAGACTACAAAGGGAAGCAAAGCAACGAGCTGCCCAGTGACACAAGCCTACTAGATGAAATAAATATCTTCTATGCTCGCTTCGAGGCAAGCAACACTGAAGCATACATGAGAGCATCAGATGTTCCAGACGACTGTGTGATCAAATCAAATCAAATGTATTTATATGGCCCTTCTTAAATCAGCTGATATCTCAAAGTGCTGTACAGAAACCCAGCCTAAAACCACAAACATCAAGCAATGCAGGTGTAGAAGACTCATCTCTTCAGTGGGTCATATGATTGAGTGTAGTCTGGCCCAGGAGTGTGTGAAGGTGAACGGAAGGGCTCTGGAGCAACGAACCGCCCTTGCTGTCTCTGCCTGGCCGGTTCCCCTCTTTCCACTGGGATTCTCTGCCTCTAATCCTATTACAGGGGCTGAGTCACTGGTACTGGTGCTCTTTCATGCCATCCCTAGGAGGGGTGCTTCACTGGAGTGGGTTGAGTCACTGATGTGATATTCCTGTCTGGGATGGTGCCCCCCCTTGGGTTGTGCCGTGGCGGAGATCTTTGTGGGCTATACTCGGCCTTGTCTCAGGATAGTAAGTTGGTGGTTGAAGATATTCCTCTAGTGGTGTGGGGGCTGTGCTTTGGCAAAGTGGGTGGGGTTATATCTTTCCTTTTTGGCCCTGTCCGGGGGTATCATCGGATGGGGCCACAGTGTCTCCTGACCCCTCCTGTCTCAGCCTCCA
Organism: Oncorhynchus tshawytscha; assembly: GCF_018296145.1. Lineage (NCBI taxonomy): Eukaryota > Metazoa > Chordata > Actinopteri > Salmoniformes > Salmonidae > Oncorhynchus > Oncorhynchus tshawytscha. The sequence goes on from NC_056446.1 coordinate 35,995,767, forward strand.
GTATTTATGCTGCAGTAGTTTATGTGTTGGGGGGCTAGGGTTAGTTTGTTATATCTGGAGTACTTCTTCTGTCTTATCCGGTATCCTGTGTGAATTTAAGTATGCTCTCTCTAATTCTCTCTTTCTCTCTTTCTTTCTCTTTCTCGGAGGACCTGAGCCCTAGGACCATGCCTCAGGACTATCTGGCATGATGACTCCTTGCTGTCCCCAGTCCACCTGGCCATGCTGCTGCTCCAGTTTCAACTGTTTTGCCTGCGGCTATGGAATCCTGACCTGTTCACCGGACGTGCTACCTGTCCCAGACCATGTTGGCCATGTTCAGTTATAATCTCCACCCGGCACAGCCAGAAGAGGACTGGCCACCCCTCATAGCCTAGTTCCTCTCTAGGTTTTTTCCTAGGTTTTGGCCTTTCTAGTGAGTTTTTCCTAGCCAATGTGCTTCAACACCTGCATTGCATGCTGTTTGAGGTTTTAGGCTGGGTTTCTGTACAGCACTTTGAGATATCAACTGATGTACGAAGGGCTATTTTTATAAATTTGATGATGATGAGAAGCACAGTGGCTAGGAAAAACCTGACGGTTGAATAACTGTCTGGTATAGCAACTGCTCCGCCTCCGACCGCAAGGCACTACAAAGGATAGTGCGTCCTGCCCAGTACATCACTGGGGCCAAGCTTCCTGGCATCCAAGACCTCCATTCCAGGCGGTGTCAAAGTAAGGTCCAAAACAGTGCAAATAATCCAGCCAACCTAGTCACCCAGGGCCTCAACATCATGTTCTAAAACTGTTGTGAGCAGAACCTAAGCAATCAGCATTAACTACTAGCAAGTGATGGCATTCACAGCCGACCTCTCAGACGAGCTCCAGCTAGCCGTTTCTACACAATAGGATGCATGTTCTCTTGTCTGGGCTTTTCAATTACCCACAACTTTTTCCATCTGAATCAAAGTGGGGAGGCTCAAGCGGGTAATGGAATTCATTGTGCGATTGCAGCATTAAAAAGCCTGTCTGATTGCCTGGTACTGTATGCTGGATCTGAAGGCTCCTTGGAAGGGTGGGAGAGAGACTGGGAGGGAGGGAGAATGGGAGGGAGGGAGGGAGAATGGGAGGGAGAATGGGAGAGAGGGAGAATGGGAGGGAGGGAGAGAGAGAGATAGGGAGGGAGGGAGGGCGGAAGGCAGAATGGGAGAATGGGAGTGAGGGCGAGACAGTGTATATTGAAGTGTTAGAGTTGTCAGGGAGGAGAGGAGTTGAGGGAAGAAGAGCAGGAGAGGCGAGGAAGATAGGAGAGGAGAAGATGGGAGGAGTGTGTGTTGAAACAGCCTCTCAGTGATGTATGTGACGAGGAACCTATGGGTTTGGCTCATGAAGACAACAGATAGAAATAGGTAATGGAGTAAAGAAACAAATACAACCAGATACAGCCCTGTGCTGTCCAACATGGTCTATTTATTGACTATTGTTAGGTTCTTATTTTCAGAGTAAATAACTCAACGGACGCAAGAGAAGCTTAACCAAGTTTAATTCTTCCCAAAGTGTCGATACAGCTGCATTCAGACATCACGTTTCCACCACCACAAGGTATATATACTCCAATTTAGGCACTCCTCCTCCTCTCCAGTCCTTCCATCTGTTATGGTCCGACAGGAAGAGGAAGTGATGTGTTAATAAACCATTCCTTCTCCCTTAAGGTCACCTGACCTCAACCCCTTGATGTCTAATCCAAAACTCTCCACCTGTATCACCTATAGTATTCCTGTGACTGCCTCCTGTCCACCCAGCACATTCCAAAGCCATCTGTCTCCTACAGATAACCATTAACTTCTGATGTAACAACCAGTCTCTATAGTATTACTGATGTAATAACCATTCTCTATCATTCAGATACTATAGTATTACTATAACCAGTCTCACCCCCCAGATACTATAGTATTACTGATGTACCAACCATTCTCTATCACCCCTCAGATACTATAGTATTACTACAACCAGTCTCTATCACTCAGATACTATAGTATTACTGATGTAATAACCATTCTCTATCACTCAGATACTATAGTATTACTACAACCAGTCTCACCCCCCAGATACTATAGTATTACTGATGTACCAACCATTCTCTATCTCTCCTCAGATACTATAGTATTACTGATGTACCAACCAGTCTCTATCACCCCCCAGATACTATAGTATTACTGATGTACCAACCATTCTCTATCTCTCCCCAGATACTATAGTACTACTGATGTACCAACCAGTCTATCACTCAAGATACTATAGTATTACTGATGTACCAACCAGTCTCACCCCCCAGATACTATAGTATTACTGATGTACCAACCATTCTCTATCACCCCCCAGATACTATAGTACTACTGATGTACCAACCAGTCTATCACTCAAGATACTATAGTATTACTGATGTACCAACCAGTCTCACCCCCCAGATACTATAGTATTACTGATGTACCAACCATTCTCTATCACTCAGGTACTATAGTATTACTGATGTACCAACTATTCTCTATCACTCCTCAGATACTATAGTATTACTTCTGATCTACTGTATCATGTCTCTAGTATAGAAATGTTAAACGTTTACTCCAGAATCCAACACTATATACACCAGAAGATATGTTCCTCATCACAACACCGAGACATCTGAACACCAACGTGCACAGAAATACCCATCTCTTTTTAGACTATGTCTCAAAAGGATTTAGTGCCGAGGTATACTCTCTCTCCTCTCCCTCTCCCTCTCCCTCTTCCTCTCCCTCTCCCTCTCCCTCTCCTCTCTCCCTCTCCCTCTCCCTCTCCCTCCCTCTCCCTCTTCCTCTCCCTCTCCCTCTCCCTCTCCTCTCCCTCTCCCTCTCCCTCTCCCTCTCCCTCTCCCTCTTCCTCTCCCTCTCCCTCTCCCTCTCCCTCTCCCTCTCCCTCTTCCTCTCCCTCTTCCTCTCTGTCTGTGTGGCATGTCCTGGGTAAGCTTTACCTGCAGCTATCTACATTCCCTGGCGTGATACTGTGTGAGTCACTAGCAACACATCAGTCCCTGGGCTGCAGGGGGCTTTATTATGGGTTTAAGAGGAGAGGGGACATACAGTACAGTGCTTATACAATCTTCTAGAACACACCACAACACGCAGTGACCATGCTACAAGTTATAGCGCTTCACCGGTGATTCCTCGCGGTAGGTTTAATCACATTTTAAACAGTTCATTTTAAAATGTTGCTGTGCTGCTATAAAACTCTGAGCTGTTGTTATCAAAGTGTTAATACAGTAAGCTTCTTGGCTGGAGCATCTGTAACTATGGAAACGCTCAGTGCTTTTCTGTTTTATGCTTTGCATAAGCAGTAGTCCTTAAACGGTCTATACCAATTTGAGAAAAATGGGTATTAACGGTTCTCTAGTCTATAATGAGGGAATTATTCAGAGCGTCCTAGAGCTCAGCCATTTAAATCGTCCATTTTATTAGATTATTAGACAAACTGGATAAGAAACAATGTGATAATTTCAGCTCGACCAAAACAAGCCTTGAGCTAGCTGTTCAGAGACAGAGAGTGAGAGAGAGAGATGGAGAGAGAAAGAGTGAGCGAGAGGCGGAGAGAGAGAGTGATTAAAATTAGGCCTCTGAATCTTTACTCTCTTTATAAGAACTTGTCATTACTGCTACCCAAATCATCAAGCAAAAAATATACCATTACATCAGATGTTACTTGTACAGAAACATAGAAATAGAATGACTAGAACGACCACAACAGGATATTTATTTCCTATTTCTATGGTACCAACTAGCCTTACCAACAGCTTTTGTATAATATCAAGGCATAATACAAATAGATGCTTTAAAGATTAGAGGATTACAGAAATAAAACGTAATTAATAGTTTGCGTGACTCCAATTACTTAAAAACCAGATAACGCCTGTTCTCTGTACCTTTTCCAATTCCATTCTTCGTTCTCATTATAAACCTATCAGCTCCAAAGAGCAGTCCCACAGAGCCCTGTCGGCCATGTCTCAGCCATGTCTCGACCATGTCTCGGCCATGTCTCGGCCATGTCTCGGCCATGTCTCGGCCATGTCTCGGCCATGTTTCGGCCATGTCTCGGCCATGTCTCGACCATGTCTCGGCAATGTCTCGGCCATATCTCGGCCATGTCTCGGCCATGTCTCTGCCATGTCTCGGCCATGTCTCGGCCATGTCTCGACCATGTCTCGGCCATGTCTCGGCCATGTCTCGGCCATGTCTCGACCATGTCTCGGCCATGTCTCGGCCATGTCTCGGCCATGTCTCGACCATGTCTCGGCCATGTCTCGACCATGTCTCGGCCATGTCTCGGCCATGTCGCGACCATGTCTCGGCCATGGTAGCTAGCTAATCTTCAACGTCCTACCGTGTGCTGTTGCACCGCGGCTGATCCTACAACAACATCAGCTTACTGTCCTAAAGGCTAAAGGATCCCTGAGGGTCTGGATAATTGGGGAAGACCTTTGGTTAGACTTTAGTCCGGTCACTGCGCCCGCACACACACACACACACGCACACGCACACGCACGCACACACACACACACACATACACACACGCACACACACAAGCGCACACGCACACACACACAAGCGCACACGCACACACACACACAAGCGCACACGCACAAACACGCACACACATACAGACACGCATGCGCACATGCACATACACACGTGCACTCACACACACACAAGACAAGCACACACACATACTGTAATACTTGTACCCTTTTCTATTTGATTGAGCAGCAGCTGCCATTTTGAATAATTATCTATAATGGATCATGGATGGATAATGGCTTTATTGAAGGCACTGTGTTTGGAGGTCTTGGGCTATCAATGAGCTAAGGTCATTCTTATCTAACCTTTACGTAAGTCATTGAGAACCAATTCTATTCTACAACAATTTGCTGACATTTCCATTCAACCATTATAGGATGTAAATACAGTGGGGAAAACAATTATTTTAAACACTGCCCGATTTTGCAAGTTTTCCTACTTACAAAGCATGTAGAGGTCTGTAATTTTTATCATAGGTATACTTATAATTAATTTGTATTTTATTGCATGACATAAGTTTGATCACCTACCAACCAGTAAGAATTCCGGCTCTCACAGACCTGTTAGTTTTTCTTTAAGAATCCCTCCTGTTCTCCACTCATTACCTGTATTAACTGCACCTGTTTGAACTCGTTACCTGTATAAAAGACACCTGTCCACACACTCAATCAAACAGACTCCAACCTCTCCACAATGGCTAAGACCAGAGAGCTGTGTTAGGACATCAGGGTTAAAATTGTAGACCTGCACAAGGCTGGGATGGGCTACAGGACAATAGGCAAGTAGCTTGCTGAGAAGGCAATAACTGTTGGTGCAATTATTAGAAAATGGAAGACGTTCAAGATGACGGTCAATCACCCTCGGTCTGGGGCTCCATGCAAGATCTCACTTCGTAGGGCATCAATGATCATGAGGAAGGTGAGGGATCAGCCCAGAACTACACAGCAGGACCTGGTCAATGACCTGAAGAAAGCTGAACCATTAGTAACACACTACGCCGTCATGGATTAAAATCCTGCAGCACACGCAAGCTCCCCCTGCTCAAGCCAGCGCATGTCCAGGCCCATCTGAAGTTTGCCAATGACCATCTGGATGATCCAGAGGAGGAATGGGAGAAGGTCATGTGGTCTGATGAGACAAAAATAGAGCTTTTTGGTCTAAATTCCACTCGCTGTGTTTGGAGGAAGAAGGATGAGTACAACCCCAAGAACACCAACCCAACCGTGAAGCATGGAGGTGGAAACATCATTCTTTAGAGATGATTTTCTGCAAAGGGAATAGGACGACTGCACTGTATTGAGGGGAGGATGGATGGGGCCATCTATCGCGAGATCTTGGCCAACAACCTCCTTCCTTCAGTAAGAGCATTGAAGATGGGTCGTGGCTGGGTCTTCCAGCATGACAACGACCCGAAACACACAGCCAGGGCAACTAAGGAGTGGCTCCGTAAAAAGCATCTCAAGGTCCTGGAGTGGCCTAGCCAGTCTTCAGACCTGAACCCAAGAGAAAATCTTTGGAGGGAGCTGAAAGTCCGTATTGCCCAGAGACAGCCCCGAAACCTGAAGGATCTGGAGAAGGTCTGTATGGAGGAGTGGGCCAAAATCCCTGCTGCAGTGTGTGCAAACCTGATCAAGAACTACAGGAAACTTATGATCTCTGTAATTGCAAACAAAGGTTTCTGTACCAAATATTAAGTTCTGCTTTTCCGATGTATCAAATACTTATGTCATGCAAATGAATTACTTAAAAATCATACAATGCGCCTCCCGAGTGGCGCAGTGGTTAAGGGTGCTGTACTGCAGTGCCAGCTGTGCCATCAGAGACTCTGGGTTCCCACCCAGGCTCTGTCGTATCCGGCCGCGACCGGGAGATCCGTGGGGCGACGCACAATTGGCCTAGCGTCGTCTGGGTTAGGGAGGGCTTGGCCGGTAGGGATGTCTTTGTCTCATCGCGCACCAGCGACTCCTGTGGCGGGCCGGGCGCAGTGCGCGCTAACCAAGGTTGCCAGGTGCACAGTGTTTCCTCTGACACATTGGTGCGGCTGGCTTCCAGGTTGGATGCACACTGTGTTAAGAAGCAGTACGGCTGGTTGGGTTGTGTATCGGAGGACGCATGACTTTCAACCTTCGTCTCTCCCGAGCCCGTTCGGGAGTTGTAGCGATGAGATAAGATAGTAGCTACTACAACAATTGGATACCACGAAATTGGGGAGAAAAAAGGGGATAAAAAAAAATAATAATAATAATAAATATAATAATAATAAATAAATAAATCATACAATGTGATTTTCTGGATTTTAAAATTACAGACCTCTACATGCTTTGTAAGTAGGAAAACTTGCTAAATCGGCAGTGTATCAAATACTTGTTCTCCCCACTGTATATACAGTACATCTCTTAAAATCTACAAGAGAGACCTATTGGAATTATCAGTGAAATAATTAGCCTGTGTTAAAATGGAAGGCATACTATGAATATTTGTGGCATTAATTTGTAAAATACAATTATATTTTACAATAAATTAATTTGTGATCTGTCAGGAATGAAAACCTTTGCTGCTAACAACTTGGAGGCAATTTAAAACAGTTGAAGCTTGGCTGGAGAAAGACAGTCAGCTCTGATTTTAAAAAATGCTTTGATTTCCTTCCTATCGAGGTTTCTGCATTTACCAAACCAGATGAAGTGAGGAGAGGCATTTTCCATCTTTTCATCTCTGAACCCACTCCTCTTCTTTTCCTCCCTTCCTTCTCTCTCTCTCACTCGCTCTCTCTCTCTCTCGCTCTCTCGCTCTCTCTCTCGCTCTCTCGCTCTCTCGCTCTCTCTCTCGCTCTTTCTCTCTCTCGCTCTCTCTCTCTCCCTCTCTCTCTCGCTTTCTCTCGCTCTCTCTCTCTCTCTCTCACTCTCTCTCTCTCTCTCCTCTCTCTCTCTCTCTCTCTCTCTCCCTCTTACTCTCTCGCTCTCTCGCTCCTGTTTCTCTCTCTCTCTCTCTCTCTCTCTCTCTCTCTCTCTCTCTCTCTCTCTCTCTCTCTCTCTCACTCTCTCTCTCTCTCTCTCTCTCTCTCTCTCTCTCTCCCTCTCACTCTCTCGCTCTTGTTTCTCTCTCTCAGACACACATTACTGTAGACTGTAAAGCAGCTGAAATCGGTGCATGGCCTTCATGTTGTGTGAACAGATGGCGAGGTTGGAGCAGTGTACATCCAACAGCTCGTTGCAACACGCTCACTTCAGAGATGAGGGGAGTCTTTAAGGAGAGACAGGCACTCAATCTGTTGGCGCAGTAGTATCCTTTCTTCATCCCTGTCTCCCTCTCTCCTCAACATCACTGCTTTCACACCACATCAACATTCCTCTGCCACCTTTCCAAGGAAGTTTCTACAGTTGGTGGCCATCTTTTCTGATTATTATGTAAATAAGTAAACAACAACTACAACAGCATAAGGACGTCATGAGATATGAATGCTGGGATGCACAGCTGATTCACACAGGGTTTCCATGACACAGTGACACACGTGTCAGACAGACATGGTTTTTAGTAACTGTTTATTAAGATTCACTTCGTTGTGAGAGAATTGTGTGACAGATAACTGTAGAAGACAAGGGACGTACTATGTATGTATTATAGATGTGCCTCTGTTAGAAACGTACGATCTGATTCAACCATTTTCATTGTGGGTCACGGTTTAGAAACATCACAACAGTTTAACTCCAGTCCTGGAGTCAATCAATGAAGTACTTATCAGCTTAGAACCAGGGAGAAGCATCAGTAACTGAAATAACAGTTTAAAACCAGGGAGAAGCATCAGTAACTGAAATATTAGTTTAGAACCAGGGAGAAGCATCAGAAACTGAAATAACAGTTTAGAACCAGGGAGAAGCATCAGTCAATGAAGTACTTATCAGTTTAGAACCAGGGAGAAGCATCAGTAACTGAAATATTAGTTTAGAACCAGGGAGAAGCATCAGTAACTGAAATATTAGTTTAGAACCAGGGAGAAGCATCAGAAACTGAAATATCAGTTTAGAACCAGGGAGAAGCATCAGAAACTGAAATATCAGTTTAGAACCAGGGAGAAGCATCAGAAACTGAAATATCAGCTTAGAACCAGGGAGAAGGGAAATTACTTGAACTACTACAGTCAGGAGTCTCTGTAAATACACCGAGGCCCCTGAAAACCTAGCAAATTTAGTAGTGAAACTAACAATGTAGTGCTGGATGTCATCTCCCTGCCGGGGGTTAGATAGGAGCACAGTGCAGACTGAATGGTTAGTCCCATGTGGCTCAGTTTGTAGAGCATGGCACTTGCAAAAGCTATAGGGCACACAGTAGTAGTCTAAAAGATAGCTTACGATGTGTAGCATGATGTAGTCCCCTAGTCGTGGAGCGCTGTCGATGCGAACCAGGATTCCATCCTTGATGGTGGTGCTGAAGCCCACAGCCAGACGGTCAGTACGCGTGCTGGGTCTCTCGTTGTTAGGCCACGTATACGTGATCAGACCCCCGCCCTTACCGAAGATATAGGTGGTACCAGCTGCAGAGAGACAGGGAGAGAGATGTTTTAGAAAAACTATATTGGTACATTTCAGCTAATGTAGATAGCAAAATCAATGCCCAAGTTGAAAAACATCACCTCATGGAAAGAGAGAGAGGGAGAGAGGGGTTGAAAGGGAGAGAGAGAGATACTGAGAGAGAGAGAGAGCGAGAGACCGAGAGAGAAAGAGAGACCGAGAGAGAGACTGAGAGAGAAAGAGAGAGAGAGATACTGAGAGAGAAAGAGAGCGAGAGACAGAGAGAAAGAGAGACCGAGAGAGAGAGACTGAGTGAGAAAGAGAGAGAGTGAGAGAGACTGAGAGAGAAAGAGAGAGAGACTGAGAGACTGAAAGAGAAAAAGAGAGGTACAAGCTTATTGGTCTAGAACACAACTACTTGGGATCAACCCATGACATGAATTGAACTTGGAATTGGCCACAGAAATCTGAATTTGAATTGAAATGGAATTAAAGGAAGTAGAATTGAATTAAAACCAATTCAAATAAATTCAACTGAGACATGTAACATATTAGTCTCATTCCTTTGACCAATACCTCAATACATTTAATATTTCAAATATTAGGTTGATGATAACTCTGTATTTTTGTCATGGGATGTTAGGTTGTTCCGTTCCATTCTGGAGTGTTTTAACTTAATGCATTCTGGGATATATACAGTACGTGTATTTTTTAAATGTAATAACATCCAAGTGAATTATGAACAACCTACACAACCTACACAATTACATAACAATATTTTCAGACCACTGTAATTATTTAAAACTTTAAAGAATTTGTTTAAAAAAATGAAATGTAAGAATGTAACAACATAGTATTGGTAACTATAAATTCTGTCAGAAATAAATGTGATTTATGGAATACATTATCCATTTGAATTTAAATTAATTAACATCTGTGGGGTTTGGCCAATTCAAAATCAATTCAAATTCAAGAATGGAATTGGAATTTAAGACCAATTTCCAACTCAATTCAGAAATGACCCCAACCCAGACACCAGGGATGGTGCGGTCACATTTCACATTTGTCCTCCAAAGTGGATTCACCTTGTTTGGGATAAAGGCCATAAAACCAAATCCTCCCACATCACTTAGTCAATGGTGTAAAGGCAAGTCCTCCATGTTCTAAATACTAATCTTATTCAGAAAGTCTACCACATGAGGTGGGAGACGACAGATCCCAGGGTGCATTTTCTGACCTAAAGCAACTCTTTAAAATAGTCCCTGCCTGGGAATAACAGGCGCAGAGGCCAACAATCGAATAAGTCTCCCAATCCTCATGTATTAAACATAAGCCTGAAAACCAAGAACAAAGGCTGGTAGTAGGAAAAAAAATCGAAGAACCTTCCTCTGGTTTAATATAACATATGCAGAGTGAGAAAAAGTGTAGAAAGCCTGAAATACATTGTCTACTAGAGAGAGAGAGAGAGACACACAGACAGGCAGGCAGACAGACAGGCAGACAGACAGGCAGACAGACAGACAGACAGACAGACAGACAGACAGACAGACAGACAGACAGACAGACAGACAGACAGACAGACAGACAGACAGACAGACAGACAGGCAGACAGACAGACAGGCAGACAGGCAGGCAGACAGACAGACAGACAGACAGACAGACAGACAGACAGACAGACAGACAGACAGACAGACAGACAGACAGACAGACAGACAGACAGACAGACAGACAGACAGACAGACAGACAGACAGACAGACAGACACTGACAGCAAGAAAGACAGACAGAGAGAGACACATACAGAGAGAGATACAGACAGAGATAGACACAGACAGAGAGAGACACAGAGATAGACACAGACAGAGATAGACACAGACAGAGAGAGACACAGACAAAGAGAGACACAGACAGACAGAGAGACAGACAGAGAGAGACACAGACATAGAGAGAGAGACACAGACAGAGACACAGAAAGAGACACAGAAAGAGACACAGAGAGAGACATAGGCAGACAGAGACATAGGCAGACAGAGACACAGACAGAGACACACAAAGAGATAAACACAGACAGAGATAGACACAGCCAGAGAGAGACACAGACAGAGAGAAACACAGACAGAGAGAGACACAGACAAAGAGAGACAGACAGAGATAGACAGAGAGAGACAGATGGAGGTAGACACAGACAGACAGAGATACAGACAGAGATAGACACAGACAGAGAGAGACACAGACTGAGAGAGACACAGACAGAGATAGACACAGACAGACACGAGACACAGACAGAGAGAGATACAGACAGAGATAGACACAGACAGATATACACAGACTGAGATAGACACAGACAGAGAGAGACACAGACAGTGAAAGACACAGACAGAGAGAGAGATACACAGAGAGAGAGACACAGACAGAGACATAGAAAGAGACACAGAAAGAGACACAGACACAGAGAGACACATAGGCAGACGGAGACACAGACATAGACACACACAGAGATAAACACAGACAGAGATAGACACAGCCAGTGAGAGAGACACAGACAGAGATAGACACAGCCAGAGAGAAACACAGACAGAGTGAGACACAGACAGAGAGAGACACAGACAGAGAGAGAGAGACACACAGTCAGAGATAGACACAGACAGACAGAGACACAGACAGACAGAGAAAGACACAGACAGACAGAGATGGACATAGACATAGATAGACACAGACAGATAGAGAGAGACACAGGGACAGAGAGAGAGCCACACAGACAGAGATAGACACAGACAGAGAGAGAGAGACACACAGTCAGAGATAGACACAGACAGACATATAGAGAGAAATTCAAAGTTAGGGTGCATTGTATTTAAACCCACAAAACAGCCCGCATAAGACATCACTATTAAACGGTCAGGATCTATAGAAATCCTCAGCCAGCTCACTCACTGTAAACATCATCAAGAGATCAAAGAGACCTTTAGCAGAGTGCCTGATAGATCAATAGGCTGGAGCTACTGTTTGGACAGAGCTATTCACAACCACTCGGGCTCTGACGGGCTGTGTATACGTGTGTGTGTGGGTGTGAGTGTTTGTGTGTTTGTATGTGGGTGTGTGTGTATGCATGTAGCAAGAACCACAGTGCAGACTGAAGGCGATGCCAGATAAAACTTGCGGGGGGTCAATTGCTAGTTTAATAGAGAATGTGGCCTTCCTCCCCATCTCTCCATCAGTGTATTACTGATCCAGCTCTCAATCTTTCACCTCCAACATCTGTCTGAGTTGCCAGAAACAATCTGGTCTGTCTGAGTGGCCAGAAGCAATCTGGTCTCTCTGAGTGGTCAGAAACAATCTGGTCTGTCTGAGTGGCCAGAAACAATCTGGTCTGTCTGAGTGGCCAGAAACAATCTGGTCTGTCTGAGTGGCCAGAAACAATCTGGTCTCTCTGAGTGGTCAGAAACAATCTGGTCTCTCTGAGTGGTCAGAAACAATCTGGTCTCTCTGAGTGGTCAGAAACAATCTGGTCTCTCTGAGTGGTCAGAAACAATCTGGTTTGTCCTGCAGACTGAAGACCCAAGAGACTCAGAAACATACGGATGTAGAGCGAGAGGGAAGAAAGAGAGAGAGGGAAGAGAAAGAGCAAGCGAGAGAGAGAGAGAGAGAGAGAGAGAGACAGAGAGAGAGAGAGAGTCAGGAGGGAAAGAGAGAGAGAGACAGGAGGGAGAGAAAGAGAGGAGAGACAGAATAGGAGAGAGAGAATAGAGGGATGGAGAGAATAGAGAGAGAAAGAGAGAGATGTGATCGAATCCACCAGGTAACTGTCTCGAACCTGCCTTCAGGCACAGAGTTAAGACCATGTAATAAACACACTCTTCTGGAACCTATTGGACTTGATTAGACACTATTAGATGTTTTGTAAGCCCAAGCCAGAACAGTCCATAGGGAAGGCGCCTATGTCCTGTTTCTATAGCATGAGGCAGCATAATGTACAGACGTGGACAGGACACTAATGTGAGATGTTTTAGACTTACATGTAACATACATATTTATCTTCAGCCCTACATATTGTATACAACGAGCATTCTTCAAAATGGTATAGTTCACAAAGCCCAGGAAGCTCTGGCTCATACTGTTAGACAGTGAGACAGCTGTAAGCCTTCAGCTAGGTCAGGCTGGATCTGGCCTTGCTTTGTCATACCTGAAATGTTCCCTCCCTCCCTCCCAGCTGAATTCAGATCAGCCGTGGAGTAAAATGTAGCTATAGTGTGCGCGTATGGACTATATGTGTGTGTGTGTGTGTGTTGTGTGTGTGTGTGTGTGTGTGTGTGTGAGAGTGTGCGCGCTAAGGTTCAGTATTTTTCTGTGGCTAACATAGGTTATTTTTGAATGTTTTATTATTTTTTTATTTTTTTCATTGAATATCTGAAACACAATACCCACACCAAGAAGAAAAAATACAAATAAAAAATACAATGAATTACATTCCCCCACCCCCAAGAACCCCCAGTGCACCAACAACCAAGAGAATGAACCCCACCCCCAAGAACCCCCAGTGCACCAACAACCAAGAGAATGAACCCCACCCCCAAGAACCCCGTGCACCAACAACCAAGAGAATGAACCCCACCCCCAAGAACCCCCAGTGCACCAACAACCAAGAGAATGAACCCCACCCCCAAGAACCCCCAGTGCACCAACAACCAAGAGAATGAACCCCAGTGCACCCCCAAGAACCCCCAGTGCACCAACAACCAAGAGAATGAACCCCACCCCCAAGAACCCCCAGTGCACCAACAACCAAGAGAATGAACCCCAGTGCACCCCCAAGAGAAGAACCCCCCCCCAGTGCACCAACAACCAAGAGAATGAACCCCACCCCCAAGAACCCCCAGTGCACCAACAACCAAGAGAATGAACCCCACCCCCAAGAACCCCCAGTGCACCAACAACCAAGAGAATGAACCCCACCCCCAAGAACCCCCAGTGCACCAACAACCAAGAGAATGAACCCCACCCCCAAGAACCCCCAGTGCACCAACAACCAAGAGAATGAACCCCACCCCCAAGAACCCCCAGTGCACCAACAACCAAGAGAATGAACCCCACCCCCAAGAACCCCAGTGCACCAACAACCAAGAGAAGAACCCCCCCCAGTGCACCAACAACCAAGAGAATGAACCCCACCCCCAAGAACCCCCAGTGCACCAACAACCAAGAGAATGAACCCCACCCCCAAGAACCCCCAGTGCACCAACAACCAAGAGAATGAACCCCACCCCCAAGAACCCCCAGTGCACCAACAACCAAGAGAATGAACCCCACCCCCAAGAACCCCCAGTGCACCCCCAAGAACCCCAAGAACCCCAGTGCACCAACAACCAAGAGAATGAACCCCACCCCAAGAACCCCCAGTGCACCAACAACCAAGAGAATGAACCCCACCCCCAAGAACCCCCAGTGCACCAACAACCAAGAGAATGAACCCCACCCCCAAGAACCCCCAGTGCACCAACAACCAAGAGAATGAACCCCACCCCCAAGAACCCCCAGTGCACCAACAACCAAGAGAATGAACCCCACCCCCAAGAAACCCCAGTGCACCAACAACCAAGAGAATGAACCCCACCCCCAAGAACCCCCAGTGCACCAACAACCAAGAGAATGAACCCCACCCCCAAGAACCCCCAGTGCACCAACAACCAAGAGAATGAACCCCACCCCCAAGAACCCCCAGTGCACCAACAACCAAGAGAATGAACCCCACCCCCCCCCAAGAACCCCCCAGTGCACCAAGAACCAAGAGAACAACCAAGAACCCCACCCCCAAGAAACCCCCAGTGCACCAACAACCAAGAGAATGAACCCCACCCCCAAGAACCCCCAGTGCACCAACAACCAAGAGAATGAACCCCACCCCCAAGAACCCCCAGTGCACCAACAACCAAGAGAATGAACCCCACCCCCAAGAACCCCCAGTGCACCAACAACCAAGAGAATGAACCCCACCCCCAAGAACCCCAGTGCACCAACAACCAAGAGAATGAACCCCACCCCCAAGAACCCCCAGTGCACCAACAACCAAGAGAATGAACCCCACCCCCCCCAAGAACCCCCAGTGCACCAACAACCAAGAGAATGAACCCCACCCCCAAGAACCCCCAGTGCACCAACAACCAAGAGAATGAACCCCACCCCCAAGAAGTGCACCCCCAGAACCCCACCCCCAAGAACCCCCAGTGCACCAACAACCAAGAGAATGAACCCCACCCCCAAGAACCCCCAGTGCACCAACAACCAAGAGAATGAACCCCACCCCCAAGAACCCCCAGTGCACCAACAACCAAGAGAATGAACCCCACCCCCAAGAACCCCAGTGCACCAACAACCAAGAGAATGAACCCCACCCCCAAGAACCCCAGTGCACCAACAACCAAGAGAATGAACCCCACCCCCAAGAACCCCCAGTGCACCAACAACCAAGAGAATGAACAAACGAGAAAAAAGGAAAAAACTGAAGAAAACAGCAAACAAAGCAAAAATTTAAAATTTAAAGAATTGTAAAAATGGTATTAATTAAAAAATGTTATAAATTAAAACAAAGGACATCAAGGACAACTGAAATCATAACAGCAATGCCAACTGTATATGTTTGAGTGCATGTCTGGCACTATTACATGTATGTGTGTGTTCTTGTATGTGTTTATTTGAATGAGAGTGTATATGCATGTGTAAAAACACCTGCACGGCATCAGCCTCAGGCAAACCGACCTTAGTTGTAAAAACACTGCCCCTCAGTGTCATTCAAACAAGCTTTTAATGATGTTTATTTGTACTTTTTTTTGTAACTTTTACCTTTGACCATCTGTCTCTCACACAGCAACTCCACTCCCACTTGTCTCCAATTCCACATCCCAACCCTCAGCTTCCCTCAGCCCATCCCATCTATCTCTGCTGGTCACCCTCAGCCCATCCCATCTATCTCTGCTGGTCACCCTCAGCCCATCCCATCTATCTCTGCTGGTCACCCTCAGCCCATCCCATCTATCTCTGCTGGCCATCCACTTTGGGTTTGTATGCAACACATATCTTTCACCTATGCTGTGATGTTTAACGTACAATTTCAATCTATTTAATCAAATAGAATTCACAGACTGTGAGTTGAAGATAAATACTTTTACTAAGAGTATTAGTATATTAGTAATTGACTGACCCAAGAGAGAATACAGTAGACGGCACACGTCAAATGTATGACCCTATGTCATGGGTCACGTGGTGCATGGCCATATATGGGCATCTTGTCAGGGCAGTTATCAAGTGCTCTAAGGAGTGCCCATATATGGGCATCCTGTCAGGGCAGTTATCAAGTGCTCTAAGGAGTGCCCATATATGGGCATCCTGTCAGGACATCCTGTCGTCCGTTCTCACGCCTTAGAGTGTTAATGTTTGCATATAGTTGCATATAGAAGCTGTCACACTTTAGAGTTAGTGTTTATTTAACAAGATGCATCTGTGTATGTTAAAGCATGTGTTTGCAGTTGATCTATCCTGGGGTGTGTGTGTGTGTGCGTGTGTGTGTGTGTATACAATTGTGTTTCAAAACAATGTTTTTTCGAGGTGTGTGTGTGTCTGTGTCTGAGGGATGTGTGTGTGTGTGTGTGTGTGTCTCTGCAGGCTTGTTTGAAACAATGTTTTTTTAACTAAACTTTTCAACAATAAGAGGGCATATATAACATACCGATACCCAAACAACAGGTGATTTTTCCTAGGTTGGGGATAAAAAAAAATATTTAAAAAATTATTTTTACCCCTTACACCCCAAAGGAGATCTGCTCTCCAGGGGGTGGCTGTCACAGTCAATCATGCCATCCTCTTTTTGAAAGGGTAGTTATACTCTTTAAGTTGGGCCTTTTGCTTATGACTTAAATAGATTCATTTTCTACCCCACTTAATAACTAATGCAGTGGGCTAAATCAAGTGTTTCTTGGTGGTCTTAAACAAATCTACTGTGAAACAAAAGTGTACACTTCACACAGATGTTTATTGACTTCAAAATAAATAATATAAAGTTATTATTATTATCAGAAGCTTGATAATTATGACATAGGGTCATAAATCACACGTTGACGTGTGCCATCTACTCTATTCTCTCTCATATAGATTAATGAGCCAAATCACTTTTTCCCTGCGAATCATTCTATTTGCACATTCAGATCGAAATGTTAGTTCATTAATATCATCACACCTTTTGAGTTTCTTTGTCCATGACATAAAACTATTCTAAAGAATTGAAGAAATAGGTTCTAGCTACATTTGTTTTATTCCCTTGCCTGTTTGCCTGTGAGCCAACGCCACAGATGTTAGAAAATTGAGACAAGATCTTATGTGTGTAGTAAATCTGAGTAGGTTGATGTGTATGATATTGGATGTGATATAGTGAGAGTGTGTACAACATCTGTATAAGAGTAAGACTATAATGTGTGATGTCCAAATAATTAATAACTTTACCAATTTGCATGGTTGAGTATCTAGGTGTGTAACATGTAGTCCGTATAGCCTTAATATTGATACGATAATTGTAATCCATATAGTATCATTGTATCATATTTACCTTTAACATCAATGAAAAACACATCCCAGCATTTCCATAGCAATTGACGTTTCACATGATCATGAAAAAGGCATTACTCTAGAGACGACTCCACTACAGTACAAATGTATTCCATACAATATGTTATTATTCCCCAACGCCCCTATTCTGATATCTTCCCCTTGCTTGTTGTAAACATATAATAACTTGTAGACAAATACATAAAAAAGATAGACAAACAGTAAACACATTCAATTATAAAACAGTTCTCGACAATAGAGAGACAGAGAGAAGTGTCATGATGTTGGCCTGGGGATAGGTTTATGACAGTCATAAATACCTCTTCCCCCCTTTTGCCTCTCTCTACCTTACTGATGTGACATTTGAAAACCCCTTGGTTAACATAGAGATTCTGGGAACATCAGCAGGTGGGGGGAAATGAACTATATTCTGGTAATCTGACCAATTGAACATATGCGGTGGTACTTAATGAATATGATGTCAGTTTGGTTGTCATCTGAGACATTCTCATCAATGATGAGATGACAAACTCTACAGTGGAAAGTCTGCACATCAGAGTTATCGGATTCACATGGAATTGTTGTTCAATTTAAATGTTTGAATATAACTATTGGTGAAGAGATGAAATGTAATTTTAGCTTCCAAATGAGAGATTTGGGTTTTTATAAGGTTAGGGCTCTGCTTAATCAGTGGCCCGTTCCTGTGAAGAGACATTGGCTATAAAACTTTTCAAACACGCCCTTTCTTCCTATATAAAGCCTTGACGAAAATATCACCTCCCGTTCCAAGTAGGTGAGGTCTGCAGCCTCTGCGTTAAAAGGACTAGCATGTCAACTACAGAACTAAGCCAACCTCAGCGTGAGCTTTGTTTTGAGAATGGTATGAACTTTGAACTCTTATTCACTACAGAAGTGATACCTCCCACCAGTTGAGTTAGCAACAGCAGCTGCAAACATAGGCAAGGAAAGAACAGACAGAGTATCCCGTCTATCACACAACAACGTTACTACAACGTATTCAATTGACCACCAGAGACATTCTTCAAAGGACAAAGACTCGGTTTGGCAACACGGCCTTCCATTTACCACCAACCTACCGAAGCGCAGCTCAGAGTAAATATTTATTGTATTTTCCTTTTCCAAATGGGCGGTAATTTAGAATGCATAAGATATTGTATTTACGATAGCACAGCTTCTCCCTGTGTTCCTCAGTCTTCCCTCTCTTTCACTCAAACCCAGCCCCTTTTCTTTTGTGTAACCAGCTGTCATATCTGTTCCGCCTAAGGACGTTTTCCTTTATGATGTAATTTGTAATCAAGTTATGATTTAGTTATGTGTATGTGTAATTCTGTGTGATTAGTTAGGTATTTAATAAATAAATAGTTAAACCCAATTTTGCATTGCTGATTCAACTTGTTAGCCAGGGTTCGTGAAGACTTTCAGATGAGACTGAATTAAGGTGACGATTATTATTGACTGCTATTGATGTAAAATATTACTAGGTCTTTAAGAGTTTATTCGGAAGATAACAGCTCTATAAATATTATTTTGTGGTGCCCCGACTCTCTAGTTAATTACATTTACATGATTAGCTCAATCAGGTAATATTAATTACGGTGAATGTATTTTATAGAATAGCATGTCATATCACTTAATCTGGCAAAGCCAAAGACACAACAGAAGAGAAGAGAAAAAAGAGAAAGAGATAGTGAGAGAAGAGAGCGAGATCAGGTGTGTGTGTGTGTATGTATTAGTCCGTATGTGTAAGCGAGCATGTAATTGAGTAATGTAATGTGTGCTCACACATCTTTTCCAATGTTACATGGATTCCAGCCAGAGCACTAGCCTCTGCTTAAACGGTAAATAAATTGTCAGTGTCTGTAGATTCATCTGTTTTTCTTTTTTTTTTGTCGGGTTAAAGTTCTTTTGTTTAGTTGGATCTTTTCGTGATGGAGTATGTTGTTCCTCCGTAGAGTAAAGCTGTTGGTACTTGTCGATTTCCCTCAGGATCTCCTCAGTATCCAGGTTGACTCTTTCATGCAACCAGTTGTTTTATGAAAAGATAACAATGAGTCTTTCCCACGACAACGACAGGTGTCTGTAGTCCCAGCCGTAAAGGCTAATGGCATCGTGGAATCCTTAGCAACACAATTTTAGATCTGATTAAATAGATTTAATTAAACATGTTTTATATAAACAACAAACCAAGTGTAGACAGTACAATGTTCTGTTGTGCTCTGATGACGTATCTGATGACAGATCGCTATCTACTTTGTTTCTACTTACATAGGTTTTAATTCCTCCTCTCCTCTCCTCTCTTCTCCTCTCTCTCCTCTCCTCTCCCTCCTCCTCCTCTCCTCTCCTCTCCTCTCCCTCTCCTCTCCTCTCCTCTCCTCTCCTCTCCTCCCCTCCTCCTCCTCCCCTCCTCCCCTCCCCTCTCCTCCCCTCTCCTCTCCTCTCCTCTCCCTCCTCTCCCTCCTCTCCTCTCCCTCCTCCTCTCCTCTCCTCTCTCCTCCTCTCCTCTCCCTCCTCTCCTCTCCTCTCCTCTCCTCTCCTCTCCTCTCCTCTCCTCCCTCTCTCCAGGCCAGTTCATGCCCCAATGAGTCTAATTCACCTGAATTTCAGCAACTTCATTACCAAAGTCATTAGAGCAATACGAAAATAAACAACATTACAATTTAGCATTTTTAAATGTTTACCATATTTTAGCATAATACTGGTGACTTCACCTCTAATTATTTTGTATAGTATGATGGCTGTATTTATAGTGAACTTCATAGACTAGTATTCCTGTGCGTTTAACCCGGAGGTACTGGAATACACAAGCTACTCCAGGAGTTTAGAGCACATGAACCCTGATGATCAGGGAGAATTAGACAAAATCAGCACAACTCAACACTGAGTGGGACTCAGAGAGGATGCTTCCATGGTGATGATAACTCTACTACATTACCACGCCTCAGCAACGGAGCACTAATGACTTGTCTGCAAGTTCTGAGACAGCCACCTCGCTAATACGGACTCACACAGAGACAATTAACTAAACTAAAAGCCTCCACTCACACAGAGAGAGAGAGCAACTTCATGGAGGGAGATATGGAGAGCGAGAAAGAGAGAGAGAGAGAGAGAGAGAGAGAGAGAGAGAGAGAGAGAGAGAGAGAGAGAGAGAGAGAGAGAGAGAGAGAGAGAGAGAGAGAGAGAGAGAAAGAGAGAGAGAGAGAGAGAGATGCAGGAAAAGAAGAGGAGTGGGGTCAGAATGCAGGAAAAGAAGAGGAGTGGGGAGATTAAAAGATGGAAAAGGAAATCAAAGCATTTTTATAGACCAGAGAGAGAGAGAGAATACCTGACCACTGTGACTGACATAAACTTAAGGAAAGCTTTGACTATGTACAGACTCAGTGAGCATAGCCTTGCTATTGAGAAAGGCCGCCGTAGGCAGACATGGCTCTCAAGAGAAGACAGGCTATGTGCTCACTGCCCACAAAATGAGGTGGAAACCGAGCTGCACTTCCTAGCCTCCTGCCCAATGTATGACCATATTAGAGAGACATATTTCCCTCAGATTACACAGATCCACAAAGAATTCGAAAACAAATCCAATTTTGAAAAACTCCCATATCTACTGGGTGAAATTCCACAGTGTGCCATCACAGCAGCAAGATTTGTGACCTGTTGCCACGAGAAAAGGGCAACCAGTGAAGAACAAACACCATTGTAAATACAACCCAAATGTATGCTTATTTAATTTATCTTGTGTCCTTTAACCATTTGTACATTGCTAAAACACTGTATATATATATATATATAATATGACATTTGTAATGTCTTTACTGTTTTGAAACTTCTGTATGTGTAATGTTTACTGTTAATTTTTGTTGTTTTTCACTTTGTTTTTCACCTCATTTGCTTTGGCAATGTTAACACATGTTTCCCATGCCAATAAAGCCCTTGAATTGAATTGAATTGAGAGAGAGGAGGAAGAGAGAGAGAGAAGGGAGAGAGAGGGAAGAGAGAGAGGGAAGAGAGAGAAGAGAGAGGGAAGAGAGAAGAGAGAGAGAGAATAGAGAGAGAGAAGAGAGATAGAGAGAAGAGAGAGAGAGAAGAGAGAGAGAGGGAAGAGAGAGAGAGAGAGAGAAGAGAGAGAGAGAGGGAAGAGAGAGAGGGAAGAGAGAGAGAGAAGAGAGAGAGAGGGAAGAGAGAGAGGGAAGAGAGAGAGAGAAGAGAGTGAGAGAAGAGAGAGAGAAGAGAGATAGGAGATCTGTTTTGTTTCCAACCTATATTTGTGTTTATTTATCTTCCCTTTTCTACTATTTGCACGTAATTTGACATTTGAAAAGTGTAATTATTTCTGTAAATTTGAATTGTTTATTTCACTTTTGTTTATTGTCTATTTCACTTACTTTGCCAATGTAAACCTATGTTTCCCATGCCAATAAAGCCATTACATTTAAATGGAATTGAATTGAGAGAGAGAAGAGAGAGGAGAGAGACCAGAGAGAGAGAGAGAGAGAAAGAGCATGAGAGAGAGAGAAAGAGAGCATGAGAGAGAGAGAGAGAGAGGGGGGGGCATGCAGAGAGAGGGAGAGAGTAATGTTTAATGTACATTTTTACTATACCTCCACTTGCTTTGGCAATGTTAACATATGTTTCCCATGCCAATACAACCCTTAAATTGTAATTGAAATTGAGAGAGAAGAGAGAGACCAGCGAGAGAGAGAAGAGAGACACCACAGAAAGAGAGAAGAGAGCACGAGAGAGACCAGAGAGAGCCCTTAAAGCCCTTAAAGAGAGAAGAGAGAGACCAGGGAGAGTGAGAGAATAGAGAGATCAGAGAGAGAGAGAGACCAGAGAGAGAGAGAAGAGACCAGAGAGAGAGACCAGAGAGAGAGAGAGAAGAGAGAGACCAGAGAGAGAGAGACCAGAGAGAGAGAGAAGAGAGAGACCAGAGAGAGAGAAGAGACCAGAGAGAGAAAGATACCAGAGAGAGGGAGAAGACAACAGAGAGAGAGAAGAGACCAGAGAGAGAGAGAAAGACCAGAGAGAGAGAGAAGAGAGAGACCAGGGAATGAGAGAGAGACCAGAGAGAGAGAGAGAGAGACCAGAGAGAGAGAGAGAAGAGACCAGAGAGAGAGAAGAGACCAGAGAGAGAGAGAGAGAGAGAGAGAGCAGAGAGAGAGAGAAGAGACCAGAGAGAGAGAGAGACCAGAGAGAGCACAAGAGAGAGACCAGAGAGAGACACCAGAGAGAGATAGACCAGAGAGAGAGAGAGACCAGAGAGAGAGAGAGACCAGAGAGAGCACAAGAGAGAGACCAGAGAGAGAGAGAGAGAGACCAGAGAGAGCACAAGAGAGAGACCAGAGAGAGAGAGACACCAGAGAGAGAGATAGACCAGAGAGAGAGAGAGACCAGAGACAGAGAGAGACCAGAGAGAGCACAAGAGAGAGACCAGAGAGAGAGAGAGAGCTAGCAGTCCACTCTTCAGACTTGTTACATCACATATAAAATGGCTAAAAAAGTTCTCAGTTCTTTACGTAAGGTTAAATAAATAAAAAACTTCCTCCACACTTCTTCTTTCCTGTCAGTCCGATTGTGTTAGCTCAACCCTTTGCCCTGTAATCTTCCCCATTACAGAGGAGTTCTGCAGCCATTATGGTTGGCTAGCTACCAGTGAAAGGCACTTATTACTGTTGTATAAAGACTTCTTCACAGCGGGACTAAACTCTAGTTACAGCAGTCTCTTCTGGAACAGCCTTGAGCAGACTACATTGACATTTAATAACCATTTCACACAGGCCTAATACTTCATTAGAAAAACAATAAATTGGCAGCCGCCACTTGATTTGCTGTAAAGCTGAGGGGCGGGGCTGGTAGGAAAACCACTCTCAAATCTGCAATAACAATTTAAAAATCTGTTGAGGAATACAGAGATTATTCTACATAGACGACTTCCATGTTGTATTTATATTGAAGATCTCTCCGGGGCAGAGTGACAGGAAAACAATCATTAGAAGACGGTATATTTATTAGAAGACGGTATATTTATAAAAAGAATGTAATGTTGTCATGGCATCTGGCTATCACAGACCGACCAGTATGAAGTCTATTAGAAGATAGTAGAGGTGATGGATCTGTGTATCAGTAACTTCTACCGGAGCTCGTTGATGAGTTAGGATGTCTATTTGGCATCAGTTTAAACACTTGTCAACGCTTATTGACAAAAAAACTTTCTAAGACTTAAAGGAGCCAACGAGGGGTAATGCTTGATTAGACTTGCTTTGTAAAAATTCCAATTGTCTTCCTGCAATAATTTGAACCAAGTAAGCAATTATGCACATGCATTGTCTGGGAATAATCGCCCACCGCAGGCAGTTAGAGGAACCAAATTTCTCAGAACCTGAGTCATTTATAAATACACCAACATGCATTTTCTACACTATGGAAAGGGTTAGAGTTAGAGTTTATACACTATGGAAAGGGTTAGAGTTAGAGTTTCTACACTATGGGAAGGGTTAGAGTTAGAGTTTCTACACTATGGAAAGGGTTAGAGTTTCTACACTATGGAAAGGGTTAGAGTTAGAGTTTCTACGCTATGGAAAGGGTTAGAGTTTCTACACTATGGAAAGGGTTAGAGTTTCTACACTATGGAAAGGGTTAGAGTTAGAGTTTCTACACTATGGAAATGGTTAGAGTTTCTACACTATGGAAAGGGTTAGAGTTAGAGTTTCTACGCTATGGAAAGGGTTAGAGTTTCAACACTATGGAAAGGGTTAGAGTTTCTACACTATGGAAAGGGTTAGAGTTTCTACACTATGGAAAGGGTTAGAGTTTCAACACTATGGAAAGGGTTAGAGTTAGAGTTTCTACACTATGGAAAGGGTTAGAGTTTCTACACTATGGAAAGGGTTAGAGTTAGAGTTTCTACACTATGGAAAGGGTTAGAGTTAGAGTTTCTACACAATGGAAAGGGTTAGAGTTAGAGTTACTACACTATGGGAAGGGTTAGAGTTAGAGTTACTACACTATGGAAAGGGTTAGAGTTAGAGTTACTACACTATGGAAAGGGTTAGAGTTTCTACACTATGGGAAGGGTTAGAGTTTGAGATTCTACACAATGGAAAGGGTTAGAGTTTATACACTATGGAAAGGGTTAGAGTTAGAGATTCTACACAATGGAAAGGGTTAGAGTTACTACACTATGGAAAGGGTTAGAGTTTCTACACTATGGGAAGGGTTAGAGTTAGAGTTACTACACTATGGGAAGGGTTAGGGTTAGAGTTTCTACACTATGGAAAGGGTTAGGGTTAGAGTTTCTACACTATGGAAATGGTTAGAGTTTCTACACTATGGAAAGGGTTAGGGTTAGAGTTTCTACACTATGGGAAGGGTTAGGGTTAGAGTTTCTACACTATGGAAAGGGTTAGGGTTAGAGTTTCTACACTATGGGAAGGGTTAGAGTTAGAGATTCTACACAATGGAAAGGGTTAGAGTTTCTACACTATGGAAAGGGTTAGAGTTTCAACACTATGGAAAGGGTTAGAGTTTCTACACTATGGAAAGGGTTAGAGTTCCTAAACTCTGGAAAGGGTTAGAGTTAGAGTTTATACACTATGGAAATGGTTAGAGTTTCTACACAATGGAAATGGTTAGAGTTTCTACACTATGGAAAGGGTTAGAGTTAGAGATTCTACACAATGGAAAGGGTTAGAGTTAGAGTTTCTACACTATGGAAAGGGTTAGAGTTTCTACACTATGGACAGGGTTAGAGTGTCTACACTATGGGAAGGGTTAGAGTTAGAGTTACTACACTATGGAAAGGGTTAGAGTTTCTACACTATGGGAAGGGTTAGAGTTAGAGATTCTACACAATGGAAAGGGTTAGAGTTTCTACACTATGGAAAGGGTTAGAGTTTCTACACTATGGAAAGGGTTAGAGTTAGAGTTTCTACACTATGGAACGGGTTAGAGTTAGAGATTCTACACAATGGAAAGGGTTAGAGTTAGAGTTTCTACACTATGGAAAGGGTTAGAGTTTCTACACTATGGAAAGGGTTAGAGTTAGAGATTCTACACAATGGAAAGGGTTAGAGTTACTACACTATGGAAAGGGTTAGAGTTTCTACACTATGGGAAGGGTTAGAGTTAGAGTTACTACACTATGGAAAGGGTTAGAGTTTCTACACTATGGGAAGGGTTAGAGTTTGAGATTCTACACAATGGAAAGGGTTAGAGTTTCTACACTATGGAAAGGGTTAGAGTTAGAGTTTCTACACTATGGAACGGGTTAGAGTTAGAGATTCTACACAATGGAAAGGGTTAGAGTTAGAGTTTCTACACTATGGAAAGGGTTAGAGTTTCTACACTATGGACAGGGTTAGAGTTAAGAGTTTCTACGCTATGGAAAGGGTTAGAGTTTCAACACTATGGAAAGGGTTAGAGTTTCTACACTATGGAAAGGGTTAGAGTTTCTACACTATGGAAAGGGTTAGAGTTAGAGTTTCTACACTATGGAAAGGGTTAGAGTTTCTACACTATGGAAAGGGTTAGAGTTAGAGATTCTACACAATGGAAAGGGTTAGAGTTTCTACACTATGGAAAGGGTTAGAGTTTCTACACTATGGAAAGGGTTAGGGTTAGAGTTTCTACACTATGGGAAGGGTTAGGGTTAGAGTTTCTACACTATGGAAAGGGTTAGGGTTAGAGTTTCTACACTATGGAAATGGTTAGAGTTTCTACACTATGGAAAGGGTTAGGGTTAGAGTTTCTACACTATGGAAGGGTTAGGGTTAGAGTTTCTACACTATGGAAAGGGTTAGGAAAGGGTTAGAGTTTCTACACTATGGGAAGGGTTAGAGTTAGAGATTCTACACAATGGAAAGGGTTAGAGTTTCTACACTATGGAAAGGGTTAGAGTTTCAACACTATGGAAAGGGTTAGAGTTTCTACACTATGGAAAGGGTTAGAGTTCTAAACTCTGGAAAGGGTTAGAGTTAGAGTTTATACACTATGGAAATGGTTAGAGTTTCTACACTATGGAAAGGGTTAGATTTTCTACACTATGGAAAGGGTTAGAGTTAGAGATTCTACACAATGGAAAGGGTTAGAGTTAGAGTTTCTACACTATGGAAAGGGTTAGAGTTTCTACACTATGGACAGGGTTAGAGTGTCTACACTATGGGAAGGGTTAGAGTTAGAGTTTCTACACTATGGAAAGGGTTAGAGTTTCTACACTATGGAAAGGGTTAGAGTTAGAGAGTTTCTACACAATGGAAAGGGTTAGAGTTAGAGATTCTACACAATGGAAAGGGTTAGAGTTAGAGTTTCTACACTATGGAAAGGGTTAGAGTTTCTACACTATGGGAAGGGTTAGAGTTAGAGTTTCTACACTATGGAAAGGGTTAGAGTTTCTACACTATGGAAAGGGTTAGAGTTTCTACACTATGGAAAGGGTTAGAGTTAGAGTTTCTACACTATGGAAATGGTTAGGGTTAGAGTTTCTACACTATGGGAAGGGTTAGAGTTAGAGATTCTACACAATGGAAAGGGTTAGAGTTTCTACACTATGGAAAGGGTTAGAGTTTCAACACTATGGAAAGGGTTAGAGTTTCTACACTATGGAAAGGGTTAGAGTTCCTAAACTCTGGAAAGGGTTAGAGTTAGAGTTTATACACTATGGAAATGGTTAGAGTTTCTACACTATGGAAAGGGTTAGAGTTTCTACACTATGGAAAGGGTTAGAGTTAGAGATTCTACACAATGGAAAGGGTTAGAGTTAGAGTTTCTACACAATGGAAATGGTTAGAGTTTCTACACTATGGAAAGGGTTAGAGTTAGAGAGTCTACACAATGGGAAGGGTTAGAGTTAGAGTTTCTACACTATGGAAAGGGTTAGAGTTTCTACACTATGGAAAGGGTTAGAGTTAGAGATTCTACACAATGGAAAGGGTTAGAGTTTCTACACTATGGAAAGGGTTAGAGTTTCTACACTATGGAAAGGGTTAGAGTTAGAGATTCTACACAATGGAAAGGGTTAGAGTTAGAGTTTCTACACTATGGAAAGGGTTAGAGTTTCTACACTATGGGAAGGGTTAGAGTTAGAGATTCTACACAATGGAAAGGGTTAGAGTTTCTACACTATGGAAAGGGTTAGAGTTTCTACACTATGGAAAGGGTTAGAGTTAGAGTTTCTACACTATGGAAATGGTTAGAGTTTCTACACTATGGAAAGGGTTAGAGTTTCAACACTATGGAAAGGGTTAGAGTTTCTACACTATGGAAAGGGTTAGAGTTTCTAAACTATGGGAAGGGTTAGAGTTTCAACACTATGGAAAGGGTTAGAGTTAGAGTTTCTACACTATGGAAAGGGTTAGAGTTAGAGTTTCTACACTATGGAAAGGGTTAGAGTTTCTACACTATGGAAAGGGTTAGAGTTAGAGATTCTACACAATGGAAAGGGTTAGAGTTAGAGTTTCTACACTATGGAAAGGGTTAGAGTTTCTACACTATGGGTAGGGTTAGAGTTAGAATTTCTACGCTATGGAAAGGGTTAGAGTTTCTACACTATGGAAAGGGTTAGAGTTTCTAAACTATGGAAAGGGTTAGAGTTAGAGTTTCTACACTATGGAAATGGTTAGAGTTAGAGTTTCTACACTATGGAAATGGTTAGAGTTTCTACACTATGGAAAGGGTTAGAGTTAGAGTTTCTACGCTATGGAAAGGGTTAGAGTTTCAACACTATGGAAAGGGTTAGAGTTTCTACACTATGGAAAGGGTTAGAGTTTCTACACTATGGAAAGGGTTAGGGTTAGAGTTTCTACACTATGGGAAGGGTTAGAGTTAGAGTTTCTACACTATGGAAAGGGTTAGAGTTAGAGTTTCTACACTATGGAAAGGGTTAGAGTTTCTACACTATGGAAAGGGTTAGAGTTAGAGTTTCTACACTATGGAAAGGGTTAGAGTTAGAGTTTCTACACTATGGAAAGGGTTAGAGTTTCTACACTATGGAAAGGGTTAGAGTTTCTACACTATGGAAAGGGTTAGAGTTTCTACACTATGGGAAGGGTTAGAGTTAGAGATTCTACACAATGGAAATGGTTAGAGTTTCTACACTATGGAAAGGGTTAGGGTTAGAGTTTCTACACTATGGGAAGGGTTAGGGTTAGAGTTTCTACACTATGGAAAGGGTTAGGGTTAGAGTTTCTACACTATGGGAAGGGTTAGAGTTAGAGATTCTACACAATGGAAAGGGTTAGAGTTTCTACACTATGGAAAGGGTTAGAGTTTCAACACTATGGAAAGGGTTAGAGTTTCAACACTATGGAAAGGGTTAGAGTTTCTACACTATGGAAAGGGTTAGAGTTCCTAAACTCTGGAAAGGGTTAGAGTTAGAGTTTATACACTATGGAAATGGTTAGAGTTTCTACACTCTGGAAAGGGTTAGATTTTCTACACTATGGAAAGGGTTAGAGTTTCTACACTATGGAAAGGGTTAGAGTTAGAGTTTCTACACTATGGAAAGGGTTAGAGTTAGAGTTTCTACACTATGGAAAGGGTTAGAGTTAGAGATTCTACACAATGGAAATGGTTAGAGTTTCTACACTATGGAAAGGGTTAGAGTTTCTACACTATGGAAAGGGTTAGAGTTTCTACACTATGGAAAGGGTTAGAGTTAGAGTTTCTACACTATGGAAAGGGTTAGAGTTTCTACACTATGGGAAGGGTTAGAGTTAGAGATTCTACACAATGGAAATGGTTAGAGTTTCTACACTATGGAAAGGGTTAGAGTTAGAGTTTCTACACTATGGAAATGGTTAGAGTTTCTACACTATGGAAAGGGTTAGAGTTTCTACACTATGGAAAGGGTTAGAGTTAGAGTTTCTACACTATGGAAATGGTTAGGTTTCTACACTATGGAAAGGGTTAGGGTTAGAGTTTCTACACTATGGAAATGGTTAGAGTTAGAGTTTCTACACTATGGAAAGGGTTAGAGTTTCAACACTATGGAAAGGGTTAGAGTTAGAGTTTCTACACTATGGAAAGGGTTAGAGTTAGAGTTTCTAAACTATGGAAAGGGTTAGAGTTTCTACACTATGGAAAGGGTTAGAGTTAGAGTTTCTACACTATGGAAAGGGTTAGGGTTAGAGTTTCTACACTATGGAAAGGGTTAGAGTTAGAGTTACTACACTATGGAAAGGGTTAGAGTTTCTAAACTCTGGAAAGGGTTAGAGTTTCTACAATATGGAAAGGGTTAGAGTTAGAGTTTATACACTATGGAAATGGTTAGAGTTTCTACACTATGGAAAGGGTTAGATTTTCTACACTATGGAAAGGGTTAGAGTTTCTACACTATGGAAAGGGTTAGAGTTTCTACACTATGGAAAGGGTTAGAGTTAGAGTTTCTACACTATGGAAAGGGTTAGAGTTAGAGATTCTACACAATGGAAATGGTTAGAGTTTCTACACTATGGAAAGGGTTAGAGTTTCTACACTATGGAAAGGGTTAGAGTTTCTACACTATGGAAAGGGTTAGAGTTTCTACACTATGGAAAGGGTTAGAGTTAGAGTTTCTACACTATGGAAAGGGTTAGAGTTTCTACACTATGGAAAGGGTTAGAGTTTCAACACTATGGAAAGGGTTAGAGTTAGAGTTTCTACACTATGGAAAGGGTTAGAGTTAGAGTTTCTAAACTATGGAAAGGGTTAGAGTTTCTACACTATGGAAAGGGTTAGAGTTAGAGTTTCTACACTATGGAAAGGGTTAGGGTTAGAGTTTCTACACTATGGAAAGGGTTAGAGTTAGAGTTAGAGTTACTACACTATGGAAAGGGTTAGAGTTTCTAAACTCTGGAAAGGGTTAGAGTTTCTACAATATGGAAAGGGTTAGAGTTAGAGTTTATACACTATGGAAATGGTTAGAGTTTCTACACTATGGAAAGGGTTAGATTTTCTACACTATGGAAAGGGTTAGGTTTCTACACTATGGAAAGGGTTAGAGTTTCTACACTATGGAAAGGGTTAGAGTTAGAGTTTCTACACTATGGAAAGGGTTAGAGTTAGAGATTCTACACAATGGAAATGGTTAGAGTTTCTACACTATGGAAAGGGTTAGAGTTTCTACACTATGGAAAGGGTTAGAGTTTCTACACTATGGAAAGGGTTAGAGTTTCTACACTATGGAAAGGGTTAGAGTTAGAGTTTCTACACTATGGAAAGGGTTAGAGTTTCTACACTATGGAAAGGGTTAGAGTTTCTACACTATGGAAAGGGTTAGAGTTTCTACACTATGGAAAGGGTTAGAGTTTTAGAGTTTCTACACTATGGAAATGGTTAGAGTTAGAGTTTCTACACTATGGAAAGGGTTAGAGTTTCTAAACTATGGGAAGGGTTAGAGTTTCAACACTATGGAAAGGGAGTTTTACTATGGAGTTAGAGTTTCTACACTATGGAAAGGGTTAGGGTTAGAGTTTCTACACTATGGAAAGGGTTAGAGTTAGAGTTTCTACACTATGGAAAGGGTTGGAAAGGGTTAGAGTTTATACACTATGGAAATGGTTAGAGTTTCTACAATATGGAAAGGGTTAGAGTTTCTACACTATGGAAAGGGTTAGAGTTTCTAAACTCTGAAAAGGTCTAGAGTTTCTACACTATGGAAAGGGTTAGAGTTTCTAAACTCTGAAAAGGTCTAGAGTTTCTACACTATGGAAAGGGTTAGAGTTAGAGTTTCTACACTATGGAAATGGTTAGAGTTAGAGTTTCTACACTCTGGAAAGGGTTAGAGTTAGAGTTACTACACTATGGAAAGGGTTAGAGTTTCTACACTATGGAAAGGGTTAGAGTTTCTACACTATGGAAAGGGTTAGGGTTAGAGTTTCTACACTATGGAAAGGGTTAGGGTTAGAGTTTCAACACTATGGAAAGGGTTAGAGTTTCAACACTATGGAAAGGGTTAGAGTTAGAGTTTCTACACTATGGAAAGGGTTAGAGTTAGAGTTTCTACACTATGGAAAGGGTTAGAGTCACTACACTATGGAAATGGTTAGAGTTAGAGTTTCTACACTATGGAAAGGGTTAGAGTTTCTACACTTGGGGCGGCAGGGTAGCCTAGTGGTTAGAGCGTTGGACTAGTAACCGGAAGGTTGCAAGTTCAAACCCGAGCTGACAAGGTACAAATCTGTCGTTCTGCCCCTGAACAGGCAGTTAACCCACTGTTCCTAGGCCGTCATTGAAAATAAGAATTTGTTCTTAACTGACATGCCTAGTAAAATAAAGGTAAAATAAAAAATACAAAAAACTATGGAAAGGGTTAGAGTTAGAGTTTCTACACTATGGAAAGGGTTAGAGTTAAGAGTTTCTACGCTATGGAAAGGGTTAGAGTTTCTACACTATGGAAAGGGTTAGAGTTTCTAAACTATGGGAAGGGTTAGAGTTTCAACACTATGGAAAGGGTTAGAGTTAGAGTTTCTACACTATGGAAAGGGTTAGAGTTTCTACACTATGGAAAGGGTTAGAGTTAGAGTTTCTACACTCTGGAACGGGTTAGAGTTAGAGTTTCTACACTATGGAAAGGGTTAGAGTTTCTACAATATGGAAAGTTTCTACACTATGGGTTAGAGTTTCTACACTATGGAAAGGGTTAGAGTTTCTAAACTCTGAAAAGGTCTAGAGTTTCTACACTATGGAAAGGGTTAGAGTTTCTAAACTCTGAAAAGGTCTAGAGTTTCTACACTATGGAAAGGGTTAGAGTTAGAGTTTCTACACTATGGAAATGGTTAGAGTTAGAGTTTCTACACTCTGGAAAGGGTTAGAGTTAGAGTTACTACACTATGGAAAGGGTTAGAGTTTCTACACTATGGAAAGGGTTAGAGTTTCTACACTATGGAAAGGGTTAGGGTTAGAGTTTCTACTCTATGGAAAGGGTTAGAGTTAGAGTTTCTACACTATGGAAAGGGTTAGAGTTAGAGTTTCTACACTATGGAAAGGGTTAGAGTTTCTACACTATGGGAAGGGTTAGAGTTAGAGATTCTACACAATGGAAATGGTTAGAGTTTCTACACTATGGAAAGGGTTAGAGTTAGAGTTTCTACACTATGGAAAGGGGGCGGCAGGGTAGCCTAGTGGTTAGAGCGTTGGACTAGTAACCGGAAGGTTGCAAGTTCAAATCCCCGAGCTGACAAGGTACAAATCTGTCGTTCTGCCCCTGAACAGGCAGTTAACCCACTGTTCCTAGGCCGTCATTGAAAATAAGAATTTGTTCTTAACTGACATGCCTAGTAAAATAAAGGTAAAATAAAAAATACAAAAAACTATGGAAAGGGTTAGAGTTAGAGTTTCAACACTATGGAAAGGGTTAGAGTTAGAGTTTCCACACTATGGAAAGGGTTAGAGTTTCAACACTATGGAAAGGGTTAGAGTTAGAGTTTCTACACTATGGAACGGGTTAGAGTTTCAACACTATGGAAAGGGTTAGAGTTAGAGTTTCCACACTATGGAAAGGGTTAGAGTTAGAGTTTCCACACTATGGAAAGGCAGCACGTGTTTGATACACAGGCAGACAGGCAGACACTGGTTCAAGGCTATGTCCTTTAGTCTCCCAGCTCCCCCCAGACAGCCAGAGGAGAACAACTGACAGAGACAGAGGGTCAGTCACACAGCTCCCCCCAGACAGGAGGCCACCTGACAGAGACAGAGGGTCAGTCACACAGCTCCCCCAGACAGGAGGTCACCTGACAGAGACAGAGGGTCAGTCACACAGCTCCCCCAGACAGGAGGCCACCTGACAGAGACAGAGGGTCAGTCACACAGCTCCCCCAGACAGGAGGCCACCTGACAGAGACAGAGGGTCAGTCACACAGCTCCCCCAGACAGGAGGCCAACTGACAGAGACAGAGGGTCAGTCACACAGCTCCCCCAGACAGGAGGCCACCTGACAGAGACAGAGGGTCAGTCACACAGCTCCCCCAGACAGGAGGCCAACTGACAGAGACAGAGGGTCAGTCACACAGCTCCCCCCAGACAGGAGGCCACCTGACAGAGACAGCCACCCACATACAGCTAGTTTTACAGGTTACAGACAGAGACAGTCACCCACATACAGCGAGTTTTATAGGTTACAGACAGAGACGCTAGCGTGAAAAGTCTTCATGTATTAACTATAATCTTTGAAATAGTTTGTTGGCGGGGTGGTGGGCAGTACAGAAAGCACTACCAAAGGTTACTGCAGGTTAAGTATCACCCTGTATTACTAAAGCTGGAAAAGTGTTTCTCTGGGCCGATCCAGGGAAGGCTTAGTGGTTGGTGTGTGTGGTGATGTCCCCAGAACATCATTGGACAATTATATGGCCCCCATACTGAGTGCTGTGTGTGTGTGTGTGTGTGTGTGTGTGTGTGTGTGTATCCACCACCCATACTGGGAGCAGTGGGATATCTCTGCCTCCCAAACCCCATGAGACATAAAATAGGAGGTAGGTGAGAGACAGAGCGTCCATATCGCTAAACAACACACACACACAATCCTCTCCCCTCTGTGTGCTTTTATCTCTTCTCTCCTTATCTCCTGGGCTTTCAGCAGGGCTGGCTCCCTGGGGTGTCACAAAAACAGGACAAACATGTTTTGATGTTGTCCAATATTCCACTGCAGCAACGTACACACACACACACACACACACACACACACACACACACACACACACACACACACACACACACACATTGCCATTGGAGAAAGAGACCACCGCACTGCGATGCTAAAACCTCTCAGACTACCGAAACGGAGGACAAAATTGCCTCCTCAGTAACGTTCAGAACAGCTTTGTTACTCTACATTTCCCTGTCCTACGGTGAATACATAGGAACTCATTAGGTCCACTGTACTGCCCTCTCCGCATTCTTCAGTTCTACAACACTAATAAAGAATCATCATATTCCATCGGAATTGAATTGTGTTCCGTCTGGGTAATCTTCAGGGTTTTTTCTTGGTTTACATGTCGCCTTAACATTCCATTGTTTATTATCAACTATTTTTCATGTCATTTAAACAGAAAAGGGAAATATGATTGAATATTCACTCCTCTGTCTCGTACACTGAAAGGAAGTTTTCCTCAAACCAGAAATGATAGCTCCAATTATGAAAGCATCATTCTAAGAATGCCCATGGTATTCCGAAATGTGTTGGCTTAGACATCAACACTAGCTCCGTATGGAATACAGCCGTCAGGCTGTGATTAATGTGGTGTCATGCAATGTGACCAAAGACTTTGTCGCCGTGAGAAAACAAACTATTCCAATCATTTCCACTGTCTGTTTTCTCTGGTATAAACAGTTTTAATATGAGCATTTTGGAAGTCATGGTCAATATAGCAGCGCTAATGATCACGGTCGCAGTGGGAAGGAAGACAGATTCACATCCCAGTGGTAGTGGAAGCTGTACTGTAGATAAGCAATGTGAGTAGATTTTTAATGTTGTGAGGTAAACCTCTAGAGGCTTAGACACTAACACCACTAAAGCACATATGCAAGAAGACTTAATAGAGACGTATTCACCCTTGTATCACCCTTCAACGGAACATATCTGAGTGTGGAACAGCTTGATCTGCCATCCGCGGAAGAGATGAGCAGGAAGAGAGGGAGGACTGTGAGAGGAGAAGAAGAGACAGGGAGGATCTTCACTGAGATCTAGCAGAGTGTATCACACTATAACTCCCAACAAACATACTATATATCAAACCTCCTAACCTATACTATATATTCAAAAGTATGTGGACACCCCTTCAAATGAGTGGATTCGGCAATTTCGTCCACACGCCATGCTGACAGCTGTATAAATTCTAGCACACATTCATGCAATCTCCATAGACAAACATTGGCAGTAGAACGGCCTTACTGAAGAGGTCAGTGACTTTCAACGTGGTACAGTCATAGGATGCCACCTTTCCAACAACTCAGTTCATCAAATTTCTGCCCTGCTAGAGCTGCCCTGGTCAACTGTAAGTGCTGTTATTTAGAAGCGGAACTGTCTAGCAGCAATCACTGCTCAGCCACGAAGTGGAAGGCCACACAAGCTCACAGAACCAGACCGCTGAGTGCTGAAGCACGTAGCACGGAAAAATCTTCTGTCCTCGGTTGCAACATTCACTACCGAGTTCCAAACTGCCTCTGGAAGCAACGTCAGCACCAGAACTGTTCATCGGGAGCTTCATGAAATGGGTTTCCATGGCCGAGCAGACGCTCACAAGCCCAAGATAACCATGCGCAATGCCAAGTGTCGGCTAGAGTGGCGTAAAGCATACCACCATTTTACTCAAGTGTAAACGTGAGTAAAATCTCTGGAGTGATGAATCACGCTTCAACAACTGGCAGTCCGACTGATGACCCTGGGATTGGCAGATGCCAGGACAACGCTACCTGCCCTAATGCATAGTGCCTACTGTAAAGTTTGGTAGAGGAGGAATAACGGTCTGGGGATGTTTTTCATGGTTTGGGTTAGGACCCTTAGTTCCAGTGAAGGGATATCTTAACGCTACAGCATACAATGACATTCTAGATGATTCTGTGCTTCCAACTTCGTGACAACAGTGTGATGAAGGCCCTTTCCTCTTTCAGCATGACAATGCCCCAGTGCACAAAGAGAGGTCCAAACAGAACTGGTTTGTTGAGATCGGTGTGGAAGAACTTGACTGGCCTGCACAGAGCCCTGACCTCAACCCCATCGAACACCTTTGGGATGAATTGGAACGCCGACTGCGAGCCAGACCTAATTGCCCAACATCAGTGACCGACCTCACTAACGCTCTTCTGGCTGAATGAAACAAGTCCCCGCAGCAATGTTCCAACATCTAGTGGAAAGCCTTCCCAGAAGAGTGGAGGCTGTTATAGCAGCAAAGGGGCGACCAACTTCATATTAATGCCAATGATTTTGGAATGAGAGGTTCGACGAGCAGGTATCCATGCATATATGTACACAAACACACCAACTAGAACACAGAGACTTTCCATCACTGGTTACAGACCTCCCGAGTGGCACAGTGGTCTAAGGCACTGCATTGCAGTGCTAGAGCCGTCACTACAGACCCCCTGGTTCATTTTCAGGCTGTGTCACAACTGGCCACAATCGGGAGTCTCATAGGTCGGCGCACATTTGTCCCAGCTTCATCCAGGTTAGGGGAGGGTTTGGCCTGGGGGGGTAGGCCGTTATTGTAAAAAGAATGTGTCCTTAACTGCCTTGCCTAGTTAAATAAATGTAACATAGGTATCATGAGGTATGAAAGCCAAAGGAACGGAATAATATGAAGAAATTCTACAGATGGAAGGAAAACAGTGTTGAAATCTACCAAAAAACAATTAGACAACAACAAATTCAATCCCTTCCAGACAATTTCATGGATAAAATGTTTCACTGTGAAAGAGTGAAGGTGTACATTTGGCAGTAGAAAACCTAAACAGTGTACTTGACCTCTCATCTTAAATATCAAATCTAAAAACTTCAAGCAGACAACTTAAGAAAATTAAAAACAATGACAAATGGTAGGATGAAGAACGCAAAAACCTAAGAAAGAAATTGAGAAACCTATCCAACCAAAAACATAGAGACCCAGACAACCTGAGTACGCCTTCACTATGGTCAATCACTAAAACAATAAATAAATAAACTTTGGAAATATACCTGACCGCTGTGACTGACACAAAATTAAGGAAATCTTTGACTATGTACAGACTCAGTGAGCATAGCCTTGCTATTGAGAAAGGCCACCGAAGGCAGACCTGGCTCTCAAGAGAAGACAGGCTATGTGCACACTTCCCACAAAATGAGGTGGAAACTGAACTGCACTTCCTAATCACCTGCCTTGTATATGACCATATTAGAGACACATATTTCCCTCAGATTACATAAAACAGTGTTCCATCACAGCAGCAACATTTGTGACCTGTTGCCACAAGAAAAGGGCAACCAGTGAAAAACAAACACCATTGTAAATACAACCCACATTTATGTTTATTTATTTTCCCTTTTGCACATCGTTACAACACTGTATATAGACATAATATGACATCTAAAATATCTTTATTCTTTTGGAAATGTTGTATGTTTTATGTTTACTGTTCATTTTAAATGATTTATTTCACTAAGTGTTTATCTATTTCACTTGCTTTGGTAAAGTAAACATATGTTTCCCATGCCAATAAAGCCCTTAAATTGAATTGAAATTGATAGAGATTGACCAAGAGAGAGAGACAGAGAGAGAGAGAGAGACCAAGAGAGAGACAGAGAGTGCGTGAGAGAGAGAGAGACAGAGAGAGAGAGAGACAGAGAGAGAGAGAGAGACAGAGAGAAGGAGAGACAGAGAGAGAGAGACAGAGAGAGAGAGAGACAGAGAGAGAGAGACCGAGAGAGCGAGACAGAGAGAGAGAGACAGAGAGAGAGAGACAGAGAGAGAGAGACAGAGAGAGAGAGACAGAGAGAGCGAGACAGAGAGAGAGAGAGAGAGAGAGAGACAGGCTATGTGCACACTGCCCACAAAATGAGGTGGAAACTGAGCTGCACTTCCTAACCTCCTGTCCAACGTATGACCATATTAGAGATATATATTTCCCTCAGATTACACAGATCCACAAAGAATTCGAAAACAAATCCCATATCTACTGGGTGAAATTCCACAGTGTGCCATCACAGCAGCAAGATTTTTGACCTGTTGCCACAAGAAAAGGGCAACCAGTGAAGAACACACACCATTGTAAATACAACCCATATTTATGCTTATTTATTTTATCTTGTGTCCTTTAACCATTTGTACATTGTTAAAACACTGTGTATATATATATAATATGACATTTGTAATGTCTTTATTGTTTTGAAACTTCTGTATGTGTAATGTTTACTGTTAATTTTTATTGTTTATTTCACTTTATATATTCACTTTATATATTATCTACCTCACTTGCTTTGGCAATGTTAACACATGTTTCCCATGCCAATAAAGCCCTTGAATTGAATTGAAATTGAATTGAATTGAGAGAGAGAGAGAGAGAGAGAGAGAGAGAGAGTGAGGGATAGACAAAGATAGAAAGAGAGACAGAGAGCGCGAGAGAGAGAGGACAGCTAGAAAGAAACCACCACTTTCCTTAGTGGCTATATTCTATATTCTGTTTTCTATATTCCGTATTCTATATTCTGCATTATATAATGCATAGTCTGTATTCTGTATATTTTCATGATGAATTAGCATTATACTCACTCCAAATATCTACACATTGTTACAAAGAACTGAAATTATGGCGAGAATAACTTCCACCAGCCATGTATTATATTTTATAGAATAGTATAGTACAGTATACTATAGTAGAGTACAGTATAGTATAATATAGTATAGTAAAGTACAGCATAGTATAATATAGTATAGTATTAGTGTTAGTATAAAATAATATAGTGCATTACAAGACAGTATTGTACTGCATATTATAGTATTAGTACAGTATAGTGTAATATAATATACTATAGTAAAGTATAACACTGTGTATTATAATATAGTATAGTACAGTATAGCACAGTATAGCATAGTACAGCATAATATAGTACAGTATAGTAAAGTATTGTATAATATTGTAAAGTACAGTACAGT
Source organism: Oncorhynchus tshawytscha (assembly GCF_018296145.1). Classification (NCBI taxonomy): domain Eukaryota; kingdom Metazoa; phylum Chordata; class Actinopteri; order Salmoniformes; family Salmonidae; genus Oncorhynchus; species Oncorhynchus tshawytscha. Next base: position 36,035,057 of record NC_056446.1, read on the forward strand.
ACAATATAGTACAGTATTAGTGTTAGTATAAAATAATATAGTGCATTACAAGACAGTATTGTACTGCATATTATAGTATTAGTACAGTATAGTGTAATATAATATACTATAGTACAGTACAACACTGTGTATTATAATACAGTATAGTACAGTATAGCATAGTACAGCATAATATAGCACAGCATAGTAAAGTATTGTATAATATTGTAAAGTACAGTACAGTACAATATAGTACAGTATATTACAGTGGTGGAAAATAAAACAACTCAACACTTCTGCCTAGTGACTGGTGTGTCACACATCAACTCTCTGCTGAGGATAAGACCCAGGTGCATCTCTCCAGTAGAGGAAAACAGATTCCACGATGTCTTCTTCAAGTGGCGCATCATTTATTATGGAACGTTCCCTGTAGGGAAGATAGCTGCTGCTGCCTGATGGTTGCCCGTTTGACTTGCTGCTTAGAGCTGGACAGTACAGAGACCACACACACACACACACACACACACACACACACACACACACACACACACACACACACACACACACACACACACACACACACACACACACACACACACACACACAGCTCAGTGCAGCACAGCAACTCTAAAGAAAAAACACCAGAGATACCAGCCTATAGATCTCATCCAGTAGCCACCTGCCATGGTGTCTCAATATCTAAAAATTGATTTTTTTTCACTTCATCAGTCAAACTGTAGCTAAAATCTAAAACAGCAAACTATAACTGTCAAACTATAAATGTCAAACTATAACCGTACAACTATAACTGTACAACTATAACTGTACAACTATAACTGTACAACTATAACTGTCAAACTATAACTGTACAACTATAACTGTACAACTATAACTGTCAAACTATAACTGTCAAACTATAACTGTACAACTATAACTGTACAACTATAACTGTACAACTATAACTGTACAACTATAACTGTCAAACTATAACTGTACAACTATAACTGTACAACTATAACTGTCAAACTATAACTGTCAAACTATAACTGTCAAACTATAACTGTACAACTATAACTGTCAAACTATAACTGTACAACTATAACTGTCAAACTATAACTGTACAACTATAACTGTCAAACTATAACTGTACAACTATAACTGTCAAACTATAACTGTACAACTATAACTGTACAACTATAACTGTACAACTATAACTGTCAAACTATAACTGTACAACTATAACTGTACAACTATAACTGTACAACTATAACTGTACAACTATAACTGTACAACTATAACTGTACAACTATAACTGTCAAACTATAACTGTACAACTATAACTGTCAAACTATAACTGTCAAACTATAACTGTCAAACTATAACTGTCAAACTATAACTGTACAACTATAACTGTCAAACTATAACTGTACAACTATAACTATAACAACTATAACTATAACAACTATAACTGTCAAACTATAACTGTCAAACTATAACTGTACAACTATAACTGTCAAACTATAACTGTACAACTATAACTGTACAAACTATAACTGTAAACTATAACTGTCAAACTATAACTGTACAACTATAACAACTATAAACTGTACAACTATAACTGTCAAACTATAACTGTCAAACTATAACTGTCAAACTATAACTGTCAAACTATAACTGTCAAACTATAATTGTACAACTATAACTGTCAAACTATAACTGTCAAACTATAACTGTACAACTATAACTGTCAAACTATAACTGTACAACTATAACTGTCAAACTATAACTGTACAACTATAACTGTACAACTATAACTGTACAACTATAACTGTACAACTATAACTGTCAAACTATAACTGTCAAACTATAACTGTCAAACTATAACTGTACAACTATAACCGTACAACTATAACTGTACAACTATAACTGTACAACTATAACTGTACAACTATAACTGTCAAACTATATGCACACCTAGATGAAGTGAGAAGTTTTCTTTCAATGTTTTTTTCTTCTAAATCCCTGATTATTACTGATATATGTAGGATATTATCTTTTGTGAGCAACATGAGTAATGCTTTTGTGATTCAAAACAGATGTGCTGCTATCGTCATGTATGTAGGATATTATCTGTCGTCAGCAACATGAGTAATGCTTTTGTGATTCAAATCAGATGTGCTGCTATCTTCATGCACTTCATCAGAGCTGTAGGAGTGTGAAAGACAGATTTTCGAATGAAGTGCTAATTGAAACACTTCAGGATAGACAGAGTTTGACAGAAAGACAGAACTAATGTATCGACACTAATGTACCATAGCAGTATCAATGTAGTTGTCACGGTAGTGAGACACAGAGGTGCCCAGCAACATCAATGGACCTAAGTCTCCAATTCTTTGATTAAGTTTGATTTGTGAGCTACTTACACAATATACACATTTCAGATTGCTAACTTTCCTGGGATGAATAGGAAATATAAAAAGCCTAAGATAGAAGCTCAGGAGGAAAAGCATCTCTTCAGAAGCTGCTCTGAATCCCTTCATTTGATATTGACTACATCAAATAGAAAACCCAACACGCACTTGCACTGGGACTCCTTGGAATCTCTATCAGGCGAATACATTCATGTTGTTAAGAAATCCACAGTACAGTATTTTTATCTGTCATATCAAATCAATTTGATCTTCACACATTCCGCGTGTCTGATTTTATACATTTCGGAGGGGAAAAAGTTAAGTGTTGACTAACCACAATTAAACTGTAGGCTATAGAAATAAAGAGATTTACACACTCTATATACAAACTCCCAGAAACGTAGTTAGTAAACCACCAACGTTTCAGGATTTTATTACCTACTAGGAGTGGAATGATGGCACAAACAGACTGGAACCCAGGCTACAGATCCACGGTTTCTTGGGCTCCATTAGTTTGTAAGTTAGTGAGACCAACTGTGTTCTGGTTGGCATGGTAACTGTATAGCAAGGTCCGGTCAGTCTCCAACTGACACCAGTGTCCTCTACAATATGGAGATGATGTAATCCCTTAACACCCACAACACATCTCCCTGACCTGACACTTTTGGCGTGTGTGTGTGTGTTTGCGTGCGTGCGTGCGTGTGTGCGCGTGTGTGTTCGTGTGTGTTCGTGTGTGTGCGTGTGTGTGTGTGTGTGTGTGTAATCATGTAACACCATACACACAACTCTCAGTCCTGACAAGTAAAAAAAAAATCTCTCTCTTGCTCAATTACAATTTCAATTCAAGGGGCTTTATTGGCATGGGAAACAGTAAACATTACACTCACAAAAGATTAAAAAAAGATAATATACTCTCTCTATATATCTCTCTCCATGTAAAATGTTGAAAAAGTCAACAAACTTGATTTATTTTCCCCTAACCCTACCACCACTTCCCTAATTGGAGTAAACTAATGGACCACAAAACTTCTAGTTCCAGCTTATACATACTATTTACTCTAAATGTTACGGACACTATTTTACAAGAGTTACAGTATGTTTTTGTTTGTTTTCTGTCCCATCCTTCAGCTACCTTCAACCCTCCTATCTATCTCTGAAGACCATCCAGTTTTGATTTCTATTTGCCATATGTTTTCCATCTGTGCTGTTTCACAAAAGATTTACAGGTTCACGGACACAGACTATTTTACATTAGTTATCTTGTTATTTTTAGTCCAACTGTTGTGCCTCTAACGTTGTGGCAACAGTTTGCGGAAGGCCCTTTCCTATTTCAGCATGGCAATGCTCCCGTGGTTTGTTGTGATTGGTGTGGAAGAACTTGAGTGGCCTGCACAGAGCCCTGACCTCAACCCCATCGAACACCTTTGGGATGAATGTCTACATCTAGTGGTAAGTCTTTCCAGAAGAGTGGAGGTTGTTATAGCAGCAAAAGGGGGACTAACTCCATATTAAGACCCATGATTTTGGAATGAGACGTTTGACGAGCAGGTGTCCACATACTTTTAGCCATGTAGAGTGCATGTCATAGCCAGCCAGTTCACACCTTTACATGATTCAGATTGAGATCACTTTATTGGTCAATTGTTCCAACCCAAAATGTTACTTCCACTTTTAATCCAACCCCTAGGAAAGACACACATACATATAGATGTTTTGGAGAGGTGCGGGGGGAGGGGGTGACCTGGGAGCTGTTGTTGTGGGGCAGTTAAGTGTCTAGCTCAAGGACACAATGGCAGGCAATGACATCTAGGAATTGATACCAGCAAACCCCTGGTTGTCAGCTTTTATCCGGACAGATTTTTCTTGTCGAACCCGGATTGGAACTGGCAACCCTCCGGTTGCTGGCTCGCCTCTCTAACTGCTAAGACACCTATGAGGCACTACGCACTGAACACTTTCTAAAAGTTGGTAAAGAGTTTAAACCTTAGAAATGTTTTATCCACATATGTTAAGGCAGGCTTTTCATTTCAGTTGTCATTTCTCCTATAGCTCCATGTTCATTATTAGTCTACCCTTCACTTTAATTTCAGTAGTCATTTCTCCTATAGCTCCATGTTCATTATTAGTCTACCCTTCACTTTCATTTCAGTTGTCATTTCTCCTATAGCTCCATGTTCATTATTAGTCTATAGCCCTCTTTCATGTTCATTATTAGTTCATTATTAGTCTACCCTTCACTTTCATTTCAGTAGTCATTTCTCCTATAGCTCCATGTTCATTATTAGTCTACCCTTCACTTTCATTTCAGTAGTCATTTCTCCTATAGCTCCATGTTCATTATTAGTCTACCCTTCACTTTAATTTCAGTAGTCATTTCTCCTATAGCTCCATGTTCATTATTAGTCTACCCTTCACTTTCATTTCAGTAGTCATTTCTCCTATAGCTCCATGTTCAATATTAGTCTACCCTTCACTTTCATTTCAGTAGTCATATCTCCTATAGCTCCATGTTCATTATTAGTCTACCCTTCACATTCATTTCAGTAGGAGTTGAAAGGGTTTGATTGGCTATAAAGCAGGAAATACCAATTTGTCCACAACGCCTATGAAGTGATTACATGTGAAAATCCATGTCGTTTGACTATTAAGACGTTATTACATGTATAGAGACGCCTGGTTCTGTATGTTCAAGTATTGATTTCGACCTTTCTACCTGATATTACAGCATCCCAGTCCATCATCTATCTACACAGGGTCCTTATGGTCCCAATCAGAGCATATTACTTCATCCTTCACGTCTGCTCTCAGCTCCTTGGGAGGCAGGCTCTGGCCATGAGGTTTATTGCCAGGATTGGCTATACTTCTACTGGCCACATATAGTATGGGTCTACCTACGTAGGGCCATTAGGAGAGGTGCATAGCAGGGAGGGGGCCCCATGCCATTAGGAGAGGTGCATAGCAAGGAGGGGCCCCATGCCATTAGGAGAGCTGCATAGCAAGGAGGGGGCCCCCAGGTCTGTCGGAAATGACTCTACTTCATCTGAATAAAATGTGATTTGATTCAAACACAATACCCTTAACTAACGTCCTATCCATCTCTACATCTTTATCTCATAAACCCATTAATAGCGTGATACAAGCTTACTTAGAGATTTTCTTAGCTCTATCTCTAACTTCCTAATACAGGGGCAACTTCAAAGCCATAATGAATGGCTGGCTACCTTAATTAATTATCTCCCTGCTTGTCATTGGCGTCTGTACACCCCTTTGCCTGGCTCTCGCCAAGGACACAGAGCCTTTAACAAAAGCCTGTGGTTAAGCTGAAGAGCTCCTCAGTAATCTATCTCCTTTAGACGGCCATTGAACACGGCCACAGAGGTCCACGTCTTATCTGTTTCCTATTCTGTTATCTACTGGAAGAAGGAATAAATGCTTAATGAGCTAGCAGAGAGAGAGATACATGCACTCTCTCTCTCTCTTAATAAACATCCTCTTTTTCTATCTATTTCACTCTCTTTGTTTCCTCCATCGATCAGTTATTTTCAGATGGTCCGCATGACGCATTGGCCCTCGGACAGAGAGAGGGAGATAGAAATAAAGATAGAGAGAGAGAGGGGAGGAGAGAGAGAGAGAAAGAGGGGGGAGAGAGAGAAATACACTATACGTAGCATAATCTTTCAGGAAATTGAGATATTGGCTGGGCAGACGGAGATGAAGGGTGGATGGAAGAGTAGAGAAATAAAGGAGAGATCAGGTGGCTGGGCAGCAGGGTGCAGGGATGGTCAGTCGGATGGAACATCCAGGGCTCTTAGAGTGTCTTGGTGTCTGGTTAATTAAATGCCACACGAGAGACAGAAGTGGTGTCCCAGATGGCACCCTATTCCCTACATCATGCCATAGTTTTAACAAGAAGTATTGCGCTATGTAGGGACTATGATGATCTGAGATGCAACCAGAGAGACAGTATGGGAGACGGCCAAGACCTCTCTCTCTCTCCACCTCTCTCTCTCTCGCTCATTCCTTCTCTATCTTCTCTCCTGTTCGTTCCATTTCTCTTTTCTCTCTTGTGCTCCCTCTCCCTTCTTGCACACTGGCCTACCTTTGAAGATGTACTTATTTCAACTGATGAGAAATGTAAAGCAAGGGATGGTGAATGGGAGTGCTCTTCCGCCACACAAAGCACACTGCAATCTGTGGGGCTCTGCGCTCGCTCTCTGTCGCACATCAAGGCTTATATGACATGCATGAATATGAGGTAACTCCTTCTGGGGGAAAAAAATGAACAAGCAAAGCAAAAGCAGAAGAGAGCCCACAGCTACCTCGGCAGAACAGCTACTTCTGACAGAATAGCTACCTCAGCAGAACAGCTACCTCTGACAGAATAGCTACCTCGGCAGAACAGCTACTTCTGACAGAATAGCTACCTCAGCAGAACAGCTACCTCTGACAGAATAGCTACCTCGGCAGAACAGCTAACTCTGACAGGATAGCTACCTCAGCAGAACAGCTACCTCTGACAGAATAGCTACCTCGGCAGAACAGCTACCTCGGCAGAACAGCTACTTCTGACAGAACATGTACCTCTGACAGAATAGCTACCTCAGCAGAATAGCTACCTCGGCAGAACAGCTACCTCGGCAGAACAGGTACCTCGGCAGAACAGCTACCTCGGCAGAACAGCTACTTCTGACAGAACAGGTACCTCTGACAGAATAGCTACCTCAGCAGAACAGCTACCTCGGCAGAACAGCTACCTCGGCAGAACAGCTACTTCTGACAGAACAGCTACCTCGTCAGAACAGCTACCTCGGCAGAACAGCTACTTCTGACAGAAAGCTACCTCGGCAGAACAGCTACCTCTGACAGAATAGCTACCTCGGCAGAACAGCTTGATGGTTTTTGTAAATGCACTTGAAGAAACTTTCAAAGTTCATGAAATGTTCCATATTGACTGACCATCATGTCCTAAAGTAATGATGGACTGTCATTTCTCTTTCCTTATTTGAGCTGTTCTTGCCATAATATGGACTTGCTCTTTTACCAAATAGGGCTATCTTCTGAATACCACCCTTACCTCACCTTTACTGATTGGCTCAAACACATTAAGAAGGAAAGAAATTCCACAAATTAACTTTTAAATGTTTTTACATTTTATTTAACCATTACTTAACTAAGGCAAGTCAGTTAAGAACAAATTCTTAATTACAATGATGGCCTACCAAAAGGCAAAAGGCCTCCTGCGGGGACGGGGGCTGGGATTAAAAAAAAATAAATAAATATATATATATATATATATATATATATATACAGTGGGGAGAACAAGTATTTGATACACTGCCGATTTTGCAGGTTTTCCTACTTACAAAGCATGTAGGTCTGTAATTTTTATCATAGGTACACTTCAACTGTGAGAGACGGAATCTAAAACAAAAATCCAGAAAATCATATTGTATGATTTTTTAAGTAATTAATTTGCATTTTATTACATGACATAAGTATTTGATAACCTACCAACGCGTAAGAATTCCGGCTCTCACAGACCTGTTAGTTTTTCTTTAAGAAGCCCCCCTGTTCTCCACTCATTACCTGTATTAACTGCATCTGTTTGAACTTGTTACCTGTATAAAAGACACCTGTCCACACACTCAATCAAACAGACTCCAACCTCTCCACAATGGCTAAGACCAGAGAGCTGTGTAAGGACATCAGGGATAAAATTGTAGACCTGCACAAGGCTGGGATGGGATACAGGACAATAGGCAAGCAGCTTGGTGAGAAGGCAACAACTGTTGGTGCAATTATTAGAAAATGGAAGACGTTCAAGAAGACAGTCAATCACCCTCGGTCTGGGGCCCCATGCAAGATCTCACCACGTGGGGCATCAATGATCATGAGGAAGGTGAGGGATCAGCCCAGAACTACACGGCAGGACCTGGTCAATGACCTGAAGAGAGCTGGGACCACAGTCTCAAAGAAAACCATTAGTAACACACTACGCCGTCATGGATTAAAATCCTGCAGCGCACGCAAGCTCACCCTGCTCAAGCCAGCGCATGTCCAGGCCCGTCTGAAGTTTGCCAATGACCATCTGGATGATCCAGAGGAGGAATGGGAGGTCATGTGGTCTGATGAGACTTTTTGGTCTAAACTCAACTCGCCGTGTTTGGAGGAAGAAGAAGGATGAGTACAACCCCAAGAACACTATCCCAACCGTGAAGCATGGAGGTGGAAACATCATTCTTTGGGGATGCTTTTCTGCAAAGGGGACAGGACGACTGCACCATATTGAGTGGAGGATGGATGGGGCCATCTATCGCGAGATCTTGGCCAACAACCTCCTTCCTTCAGTAAGAGCATTGAAGATGGGTCGTGGCTGGGTCTTCCAGCATGACAAAGACCCGAAACACAGCCAAGGCAACTAAGGAGTGGCTCCGTAAGAAGCATCTCAAGGTCCTGGTGTGGCCTAACCAGTCTCCAGAGATGAACCCAATATAACATCTTTGGAGGGAGCTGAAAGTCCGTATTTCCCAGTGACAGCCCCGAAACCTGAAGGATCTGGAGAAGGTCTGTATGGAGGAGTGGGCCAAAATCCCTGCTGCAGTGTGTGCAAACCTGGTCAAGAACTACAGGAAATGTATGATCTCTGTAATTGCAAACAAAGGTTTCTGTGCCATATATTAAGTTCTGCTTTTCTGATGTTTCAAATACTTATGTCATGCAATAAAATGCAAATGAATTACTAACCATATCCACCAACACAACCATATGCACCCTCCATCCATATCCACCTACACAACCATATCCACCAACACAACCATATCCACCTACACAACCATATCCACCAACACAACCATATCCACCTACACAACCAAATCCACCACACAACCATATCCACCAAACAACCATATCCACCAACACAACCATCCACCTACACAACCATATCCACCACAACCATATCCACCAACACAACCATATCCACCAACACAACCATATCCACCTACACAACCATATCCACCTCAAAACCATATCCACCAACACAACCATATCCACCAACACAACCATATCCACCAACACAACCATATCCACCCTCCATCCATATCCACCTACACAACCATATCCACCAACACAACCATATCCACCAACACAACCATATCCACCAACACAACCATATCCACCAACACAACCATATCCACCTACACAACCATATCCACCAACACAACCATATCCACCAACACAACCATATCCACCAACACAACCATATCCACCAACACACCATATCCTACACAACCATATCCACCTACACAACCATATCCACCTACACAACCATATCCACCTACACAACCATATCCACCTACACAACCATATCCACCAACACAACCATATCCACCAACACAACCATATCCACCAACACAACCATATCCACCTACACAACCATATCCACCAACACAACCATATCCACCTACACAACCATATCCACCACAACACAACCATATCCACCAACACAACCATATCCACCAACACAACCATATCCACCTACACAACCATATCCACCTACACAACCATATCCACCTACACAACCATATCCACCAACACAACCATATCCACCAACACAACCATATCCACCTACACAACCATATCCACCAACACAACCATATCCACCAACACAACCATATCCACACAACACAACCATATCCACCTACACAACCATATCCACCAACACAACCATATCCACCAACACAACCATATCCACCAACACAACCATATCCACCTACACAACCATATCCACCAACACAACCATATCCACCAACACAATCATATCCACCAACACAACCATATCCACCTACACAACCATATCCACCTACACAACCATATCCAAAACACAACCATATCCACCTACACAACCATATCCACCCAACACAACCATATCCACCAACACAACCATATCCACCAACACAACCATATCCACCAACACAACCATATCCACCAACACAAACATATCCACCAACACAACCATATCCACCAACACAACCATATCCACCAACACAACCATATCCACCAACACAACCATATCCACCTACACAACCATATCCACCAACACAACCATATCCACCAACACAACCATATCCACCAACACAACCATATCCACCAACACAACCATATCCACCAACACAACCATATCCACCAACACAACCATATCCACCTACACAACCATATCCACCTACACAACCATATCCACCAACACAACCATATCCACCTACACAACCATATCCACCTACACAACCATATCCACCAACACAACCATATCCACCAACACAACCATATCCACCAACACAACCATATCCACCAACACAACCATATCCACCAACACAACCATATCCACCAACACAACCATATCCACCTACACAACCATATCCACCAACACAACCATATCCACCAACACAACCATATCCACCTACACAACCATATCCATCACACCATATCCACCACACAACCATATCCACCAACACAACCATATCCACCAACACAACCATATCCACCTACACAACCATATCCACCTACACACCATATCCACCTACACAACCATATCCACCTACACAACCACCAACACAACCATATCCACCTACACACCATATCCACCTACACAACCATATCCATCACATCTACACACCATATCCACCAACACAACCATATCCACCAACACAACCATATCCACCAACACACCATATCCAACACAACCATATCCACCTACACAACCATATCCATCCATATCCAACACAACCATATCCACCAACACAACCATATCCACCTACACAACCATATCCACCAACACAACCATATCCACCAACACAACCATATCCACCAACACAACCATATCCACCTACACAACCATATCCACCAACACAACCATATCCACCTACACAACCATATCCACCATATATCCACACAACCATATCCACCTACACAACCATATCCACCTACACCATATCCACACACAACCATATCCACCTACACAACCATATCCACCAACACACAACCATATCCACCTACACAACCATATCCACCTACATCCACCAACACAACCATATCCACCTACACAACCATATCCACCTACACAACCATATCCATATCCACCTACACAACCATATCCACAACCATATCCACCAACACAACCATATCCACCAACACAACCATATCCACCAACACAACCATATCCACCTACACAACCATATCCACCTACACAACCATATCCACCTACACAACCATATCCACCAACACAACCATATCCACCAACACAACCATATCCACCAACACAACCATATCCACCAACACAACCATATCCACCAACACAACCATATCCACCTACACAACCATATCCACCAACACAACCATATCCACCAACCCAACACCATATCCACCAACACAACCATATCCACCAACACAACCATATCCACCTACACAACCATATCCACCAACACAACCATATCCACCTACACAACCATATCCACCAACACAACCATATCCACCAACACAACCATATCCACCAACACAACCATATCCACCTACACAACCATATCCACCAACACAACCATATCCACCAACACAACCATATCCACCTACACAACCATATCCATCCACCATATCCACTACACAACCATATCCACCAACACAACCATATCCACCAACACAACCATATCCACCAACACAACCATATCCACCTACACAACCATATCCACCTACACAACCATATCCACCACACAACCATACACACATCATATCCACCAACACAACCATATCCACCTACACAACCATATCCACCTACACAACCATATCCACCAACACAAACATATCCAAACACAACCATATCCACCTACACAACCATATCCACCTACACAAACATATCCACCAACACAACCATATCCACCAACACAACCATATCCACCAACACAACCATATCCACCTACACAAACATATCCACCAACACAACCATATCCACCTACACAACCATACAACAATATCCACCAACACAACCATCCACCTACACAACCATATCCACCAACACAACCATATCCACCAACACAACCATATCCACCAACACAACCATATCCACCAACACAACCATATCCACCAACACAACCATATATCCACCTATCCACCTACACAACCATATCCACCAACACAACCATATCCACCAACACAACCATATCCACCTACACAACCATATCCACCTACACAAACATATCCACCAACACAACCATATCCACCAACACAACCATATCCACCAACACAACCATATCCACCTACACAACCATATCCATACACAACCATATCCACCAACACAACCATATCCACCAACACAACCATATCCACCTACACAACCATATCCACCTACACAACCATATCCACCTACACAACCATATCCACCTACACAACCATATCCACCAACACAACCATATCCACCTACACAACCATATCCACCTACACAACCATATCCACCTACACAACCATATCCACCTACACAACCATATCCACCTACACACCATATCCAACACAACCATATCCACCATACACAACCATATCCACCTACACAACCATATCCACCAACACAACCATATCCACCTACACAACCATATCCACCAACACAACCATATCCACCTACACAACCATATCCACCAACACAACCATATCCACCTACACAACCATATCCACCTACACAACCATATCCACCTACACAACCATATCCACCTACACAACCATATCCACCTACACAACCATATCCACCAACACAACCATATCCATACACACATATCCACCAACACAACCATATCCACCAACACAACCATATCCACCTACACAACCATATCCACCTACACAACCATATCCACCAACACAACCATATCCACCTACACAACCATATCCACCTACACACCTACACAACCATATCCACCTACACAACCATATCCACCTACACAACCATATCCACCAACACAACCATATCCACCAACACAACCATATCCACCATATCCACCTACACAACCATATCCACCAACACAACCATATCCACCTACACAACCATATCCACCTACACAACCATATCCACCTACACAATATCCATACAACAATATCCACCACCATATCCACACAACCATATCCACCAACACAACCATATCCACCAACACAACCATATCCACCTACACAACCATATCCACCTACACAACCATATCCACCTACACAACCATATCCACCAACACAACCATATCCACCAACACAACCATATCCACCAACACAACCATATCCACCAACACAACCATATCCACCAACACAACCATATCCACCAACACAACCATATCCACCAACACAACCATATCCACCAACACAACCATATCCACCAACACAACCATATCCACCAACACAACCATATCCACCAACACAACCATATCCACCAACACAACCATATCCACCAACACAACCATATCCACCAACACAACCATATCCACCTACACAACCATATCCACCTACACAACCATATCCACCAACACAACCATATCCACCAACACAACCATATCCACCTACACAACACACAACCATATCCACCTACACAACCATATCCACCTACACAACCATATCCACCAACACAACCATATCCACCTACACAACCATATCCACCTACACAACCATATCCACCAACACAACCATATCCACCAACACAACCATATCCACCTACACAACCATATCCACCAACACAACCATATCCACCTACACAACCATATCCACCTACACAACCATATCCACCTACACAACCATATCCACCTACACAACCATATCCACCAACACAACCATATCCACCAACACAACCATATCCACCTACACAACCATATCCACCTACACAACCATATCCATCCACCATATCCACCAACACAACCATATCCACCTACACAACCATATCCACCAACACAACCATATCCACAACACAACCATATCCACCTACACAACCATATCCACCAACACAACCATATCCACCAACACAACCATATCCACCAACACAACCATATCCACCAACACAACCATATCCACCAACACAACCATATCCACCAACACAACCATATCCACCAACACAACCATATCCACCAACACAACCATATCCACCAACACAACCATATCCACCAACACAACCATATCCACCAACACAACCATATCCACCAACACAACCATATCCACCAACACAACCATATCCACCAACACAACCATATCCACCTACATAACCATATCCACCAACACAACCATATCCACCAACACAACCATATCCACCTACACAACCATATCCACCTACACAACCATATCCACCAACACAACCATATCCACCAACACAACCATATCCACCTACATAACCATATCCACCTACACAACCATATCCACCTACACAACCATATCCACCAACACAACCATATCCACCTACACAACCATATCCACCAACACAACCATATCCACCAACACAACCATATCCACCTACACAACCATATCCACCTACACAACCATATCCACCTACACAACCATATCCACCTACACAACCATATCCACCAACATAACCATATCCACCTACATAACCATATCCACCTACACAACCATATCCACCAACACAACCATATCCACCTACACAACCATATCCACCTACACAACCATATCCACCAACACAACCATATCCACCTACACAACCATATCCACCAACACAACCATATCCACCTACACAACCATATCCACCAACACAACCATATCCACCTACACAACCATATCCACCAACACAACCATATCCACCAACACAACCATATCCACCTACACAACCATATCCACCAACACAACCATATCCACCTACACAACCATATCCACCTACACAACCATATCCACCTACACAACCATATCCACCAACACAACCATATCCACCTACACAACCATATCCACCAACACAACCATATCCACCAACACAACCATCATGACAGAAAACCTCACACCAAAAACCGTACTATCCAAACAACCTTTCAAAAAGCCATCAATCTTCCATCACAAAACCCACTCACCATCTCGCCCTTGACCACATTTTAGAATTCACAATTTCCACATCAGGGCATGTCACACCTTCTGCCCTTCCTTCCTTCACTCTCTCTCCTCCTTCTCCTTCTCCCTCCCACTCTCTCCCTCTCCTTCTCCTTCCCAATTCTCCCTCCCACTCTCTCCCTCTCCTCCTTCTCCTTCCCAAATCTCCCTCCCACTCTCTCCCTCTCCTCCTTCTCCTTCCCAATTCTCCCTCCCACTCTCTCCCTCTCCTCCTTCTCCTTCCCAATTCTCCCTCCCACTCTCTCCCTCTCCTCCTTCTCCTTCCCAAATCTCCCTCCCACTCTCTCCCTCTCCTCCTTCTCCTTCCCAATTCTCCCTCCCACTCTCTCCCTCTCCTCCTTCTCCTTCCCAATTCTCCCTCCCACTCTCTCTCTCCTCCTTCTCCTTCCCAATTCTCCCTCCCACTCTCTCCCTCTCCTCCTTCTCCTTCCCCATTCTCCCTCCCACTCTCTCCCTCTCCTCCTTCTCCCTCCCACTCTCTCCCTCTCCTCCTTCTCCTTCCCAATTCTCCCTCCCACTCTCTCCCTCTCCTCCTTCTCCTTCCCAATTCACCCTCCCACTCTCTCCCTCTCCTCCTTCTCCTTCCCAATTCTCCCTCCAACTCTCTCCCTCTCCTCCTTCTCCTTCCCAATTCTCCCTCCCACTCTCTCCCTCTCCTCCTTCTCCTTCGCAATTCTCCCTCCCACTCTCTCCCTCTCCTCCTTCTCCTTCCCAATTCTCCCTCCCACTCACTCCCTCTCCTCCTTCTCCCTCCCACTCTCTCCCTCTCCTCCTTCTCCTTCCCGATTCCCCCTCCCACTCTCTCCCTCTCCTCCTTCTCCTTCCCAATTCTCCCTCCCACTCTCTCCCTCATCTCCTTCTCCTTCCCAATTCTCCCTCCCACTCTCTCCCTCTCTTCCTTATCCTTCCCAATTCTCCCTCCCACTCTCTCCCTCTCCTCCTTCTCCTTCCCACTTTCTCCCTCCCCTTCTCCTTCCCAATTATCCCTCCCACTCTCTCCCTCCCCTTCTCCTTCCCAATTCTCCCTCCCCTCTCTCCCTCTCCTCCTTCTCCCTCCTCCTTCTCCTTCCCAATTCTCCCTCCCACTCTCTCCCCCTCCTCCTTCTCCTTCCCACTCTCTCCCTCCCCTTCTCCTTCCCAATTATCCCTCCCACTCTCTCCCTCCCCTTCTCCTTCCCAATTCTCCCTCCCACTCTCTCCCTCTCCCCCTTCTCCCTCCCAATTCTCCCTCCCACCCTCTCCCTCTCCTCCTTCTCCCTCCCCCTTCTCCCTCCCAATTCTCCCTCCCACCCTCTCCCTCTCCTCCTTCTCCCTCCCACTCTCTCCCTCTCCTCCTTCTCCCTCCCTCCCACTCTCTCTCCCTCTCCTCCTTCTCCCTCCCACTCTCTCCCTCCCCTTCTCCTTCCCAATTCTCCCTCCCACTCTCTCCCTCTCCTCCTTCTCCCTCCCACTCTCTCCCTCTCCTCCTTCTCCCTCCCCCTTCTCCTTCCCAATTCTCCCTCCCTCCCACCCTCTCCCTCCCCTCCCCTGGCTTCAAACAGATGTCGGTTTCTTTAAACTCCTTTCTATCTCTCACAGTTGTAAGGACCACTGCAACCCCAGACATTGACGCGGTACCTGTATCCACTGTTTTTAGCCTCCTTATTGTTATGTACATTTCTTGTGTTACCTTGTGATTGATTCTATTTATTTTATTTTATTTTATTTAGTAAATATTTTATTAACTCTATTACTTGAACTGCATTGTTGGTTAAGGGCTTGTATGTAAGCATTTCACAGTAAGGTCACACTTGTTGTACTCGGTGCATGTGACAAATTTGATTTGATTTGACTTCACGCCAGAAAGCAACCCCCTTTTCCCAGAGCGCCTGATTGGCTGAAGGCCTGCCAAAAGTCGGGGGCCGGCAAACCGTGCCAATATATCCTCCAATATATCCTCCAATATATCCTCCAAACAGTCTGACAAACAGTCTGACAAACAGTCTGACACACAGTCTGACAAACAGTCTGACAAACAGTCTGACAAACAGTCTGACAAACAGTCTGACAAACAGTCTGACAAACAGTCTGACAAACAGTCTGACAAACAGTCTGACAAACAGTCTGACAAACAGTCTGTTCCGCTGCCATTAGAACAGCGGGACATTACAAGTTATTCCACAATTATAACATAATGAATTAAAAAGCTATCATACATTAGGCCATTCCATTACACAGAATAGTGTGGATGTTGTACACCCACAAGCTCAAACGAACAAGTGACAGGATAAAAGGAGAGAGAAAGTACGAGACAGGTTGCTGCCACCACAATGTTCACATCTACTTATAAGCGACCACGACATCCAACAAGGTAACACGGCAGAGTCATCAAAGCTTTTCAAAGAGAACCTTTTGCTCTGTCAAATTATGTGTGTGGGTGTGTGTCTCCATGTCTGTCTGTGTCTCCATGTCTGTCTGTGTCTCCATGTCTGTCTGTGTCTCCATGTCTGCCTGCCTGTCTAGGTCTCCATGTCAGCCTGTCTGTCTGTGTCTCCATGTCAGCCTGTCTGTCTGTGTCTCCATGTCTGTCTGTGTCTCCATGTCTGTCTGTGTCTCCATGTCAGCCTGCCTGTCTAGGTCTCCATGTCAGCCTGTCTGTCTGTGTCTCCATGTCAGCCTGTCTGTGTCTTCATGTCTGCCTGTCTGTCTGTGTCTCCATTTCGGTGCCATCATGTGTATGCTTGCTTTTTCATCTGAGTGCTTGCATGCATATGGAGCATAATCAACGAGCGTCCATAAAGATAGCCTACAGCAAATATTTACATTCCACTCAATGGGTTTCTCTATAGCCCAGTGAGTTGATTGCTTTGTTAATGGCAACAGTGCAGTGTAGTGTAGTGGAACACGGGGAGCAGAGTGCCGGGATGGAGGGATGAGGGATGGAGGGATGAGGGATGGAGGG
The DNA here is from genome assembly GCF_018296145.1 of Oncorhynchus tshawytscha. NCBI lineage: Eukaryota > Metazoa > Chordata > Actinopteri > Salmoniformes > Salmonidae > Oncorhynchus > Oncorhynchus tshawytscha. Next base: position 36,053,495 of record NC_056446.1, read on the forward strand.
ATGGAGGGATGGAGGGACGGAGGGATGGAGGGATAGAGGGATGGAGGGATGGAGGGACAGAGGGACAGAGGGACAGAGGGAGTGAGCCAATGTAGCGGAGCGTAGCCAAACAGCTACACCACAATAATTGGGGGGAAAAATAAACCGTTAATGTGGCAGCACTCGGGAGAAACACAAAGAAATATGACAACGATATGCCTCACAGCCCATTACCCAATATGCACTGCTTCACTTCAGCGAACGGGCTGTGGAAGTTTTACTTTAGGGTGGGCAGTCAGGCCAGATATTGTGTGTTTAGAATATTCCAAAGAGGTCTTCACGATTATATATGAATAATGCTGCTTGTGACAATACCACTAAAAGCATTAACTGAAGCATTGACGGAAGCTTTGTTGCTAGAATTCTAAACTGAAACAATAACAAAGCTGGCATCCTGCCACTGTTTTGGTAAAAAGCTAAGGGATGGGCCTGGATGAATGGAAACATTCTCTAGTTCATAGACATGAATACAGACTAAAGCGAGTTTCCCTCTGTGACTTCTAGGAAGATTTTAACCAATTTCTGGAGATCATTATTTATTTAATAGGATTATTGATTAATTTTAATGTTTTTTGAACTGTACTCTTGTTCTAATATAGTGCAATATGGTGCAAATATTCCTTTTTAAATATATATATATAAATATATATTTGTAAATATATATATATAAATAAAGAAACATGAACATCTAAAAGTTAAATCATAGTGTGAGCTGGTTCATTCTTTTTGACCATTTTCTGATGTTTTGTGGCGGAAAATTGACCAGTCAACCCTGTCAACCCTGTTACGGTCAACCCTGTTACAGTCAACCGTGTGACAGTCAACCCTATTACAGTCAACCTTTTTATGGTCAACATGTTATGGTCAAAAATATGACTTTATTAGGTTAAACATTTGCTCTTTATGACCCCAAAAAAATCTCACCAAGTTAGATTACCCAGAATAGCCTCATTTCGTGGAACGACAAAGAACAACAGGGGGACACATATGTATAACAAACACAGCGAATCACTCATTTCACCACCTGTTTTCTACGTTGTCGAGTATTTAGAAGTTACTATCCTGGAGAAATCATGACAATCAGTGTCCGTTAAAACCAACCGAGTGTGTTCTATCTATCTCGTCTCACATGCTTCTTCTCTCTTTGATATTTTATTCCACACTCCTCTCTCTAAGAGCTGCTGATTCCATTTCACAGTATCTATCACAGCTGCAACAATGACGTATTTCATTAATTCTTTCGTTCATTCCATCGTTGCCTCTGAGCAGCCTAATTACAGTAAATCCATAATCAGCACAGGGTAGCCTGTGTTTTAATGCTAATCAGTCTGTCTTTGACGTAGACGGTGTTTTACTACCAATCAGACAGTCTTCAATGTAGCCTGTGTTTTAATATTAATCAGACAGTCTTCGATGTAGCCTGTGTTTTAATGCTAATCAGTCTGTCTTTGACGTAGATGGTGTTTTACTACCAATCAGACCGCCTTCGATGTAGACAGTGTTAAACTACTAATCAGTCTTTGATGTAGCCTGTGTTTTAATATTAATCAGACAGTCTTCGATGTAGCCTGTGTTTTAATGCTAATCAGTCTGTCTTTGATGTAGACAGTGTTTTACTACCAATCAGTCTTTGATGTAGACAGTGTTTTACTACCAATCAGTCTTTGATGTAGACAGTGTTAAACTACTAATCAGACAGTCTTCAATGTAGCCTGTGTTTTAATATTAATCAGACAGTCTTCGATGTAGCCTGTGTTTTAATACTGTGGTGAAACTGTGGGACAGCTTGTAAGGGAGGACGTCACTAAACCATTAGCTAATTGCTCACACCTGTGCCTGCTTGCAAGGCTCTGCCAGGACTCTGAAACACTGATATAAGGCAGAGCAGAGAGGTAGTAGTTCTTGGCGGGGGGGGCTGTGCTTTGATGAACGTTGGGCTTGTAGCCTTAGCAGGTATCCACATTGCACTCTCCTTAATGAGGGGAGGTTGTCCTTCGCTGCTGGGTCGGGAGACCCGCTAAAAAGACAGGTAGTGAGGGGGAATTTGGGGAAAAAGATAAGATAGTGGGGTCTGTTCCCCTCCTTCTGGGAACAGACCGTGTGGCGCATTGTAGCGTTTTATTGGACATGCAAATTAATTAGCTAAGCTTTATCAGTGTTTGCACACTGAGCACACTGATAGTGTAGTACACTCCTTTATTCTATGTAATTAATCAAACAACCTACAGTGATAAACCTGAATCTGAGTATAGCCTAGTTGTTGTTTCTGTCCAGTTTGTAGCCTGTTCAGTACACCGTCAGCTGGGAAAGTTCATTGTTTTCAAATGTTACATTTAAATGTTATGTCTATGATCTTTCGTTGGCCTAGTCTTGTTAAATGTTTTATACTGAACCAAATATAAAGGCAACATGTAAAGTGTTGGTCCCATGTTTCATGAGCTGAAATAAAAGATCCCAAACATTTTCCATATGCACAAAAAGCGCATTTCTCTCAAATTCTGTGCACAAATTTGTTTACATCCCTGTTAGTGAGCATTTTTCCTTTGCCAAGATAATCCATCCACCTGAAAGGTGTGGCATATCAAGAAGCCGATAAAACGGCATGATCCTTACACAGATGCAGCTTGTGCTGGCCACTAAAATGTGCAGTTATGTCATACAACACAATGCCACAGATGTCTCAAGATTTGAAGGAGCAAGCAATTGGCATGCTGACAGCAGGAATGTCCAACAGAGCTGTTGCCAGAGGAATTGAATGTTAATTTCTCTACCATATGCCGCCTCCAATGTCATTTTAGATCATTTGGCAGCACATCCAACCGGCCTCGTGTTACCACGTGTTACCACGCCAACACAGGACCTCCACATCCTGCTTCTTCACCTACGGAATTGTCTGAGACCATTCACCTGGACAGCTGATGAAACTGAGGAGCATTTCTGTATGTAATAAAGCCCCTTTGTGTGGAAAAACTCATTCTGATTGGCTGGACCTGGCTCCCCAGTGGGTGGGCCCCTTTCTTACCAGACCCACCCATGACTACGCCCCTGCCCAGTCATGTCAAATTCGTAGGACCTCATTTGACTGATTTCCTTACATGAACAGTAAAACTCTAACGCGTTTTATATTTTTTGTTCAGTATAGAATGTATGGTTTTTCAACTACAGCGTGGGGATTGCAGAGAGGGGGGGGGAGGGTTATGACCTTATTATCATGTGTGTATCTCTGGACCATACATAGGCTTATTACACCCCAGTGATTTTTGCATGTTTTGTACAATTGCATTTCATTTTGGCTAGGCCCAATTTGCCATGATGTAGCACCTAGGAGCGTATTTATCTCATTAGTGTATGTCGTGTCACTTTTTAGTAGGTTATTACTCTTAGCCTGTGTGCCATACACCTTCGGGCCACTGCGGCACACTGATTGGGTTACAGAGACTACAGGGATTTAGTAGGTGGTATTTCATGCACGCTGTCTTATTAAATGGTGTATTTAATAAAAGATCATTGTTGGTTATGTCTGTGAGTTTTGATGTTCCCTCCTCTGACGCCGGACCCGGTCAAACAAAGAGAATGCTACTCTTCTCAATCCACTACTCCACTACTCTGGTGGTCCAGTCTCCGAGGTAGCCTGGGTTTTATTTAAAACTCCGATATTACATTTCACAAACTCCCAATTAACTCCTCCTGAGCCGGAGAGCTGTATTTTGCCAGTGGGGTGGGGGGGGAAGCGACTATCACTGGTGGTAGGATATATTTAATGTAGCTATTTAGAGTTAAAACAAGTGACAATTAGGGATGTAAAAATCCATTGCAAACTAAACAGATGTAGTTTCTCAAGCACAAGTGTCATACAGTGTATCAGACATAGAGCAGTAAGCTAAACGATTTATTCCAAATGTGATAGAAGGAAGTCATTCAGGATATTACCTGAAGATCTACAAACACAAAAAGTAGGACACAATATAAACCCTCTGATTTATGAATTATGTCCTTTCAAATCATTCATGATTTATGATTATTGTTAAATCAACACCATTCAAAGTGAATCTAACATCAATACATTTTGAACAAATCCAAATTGAACTTCTCTCACACTGCACTTATCTTTCAGTAACAGTTATCTCAGCACACTGTTGTCTAGTCTAGACTGATGTAGTGATATCAAGTGAAAGTGACAGTTTTGAAAACTGCACGTTGCTTCTCTTTAATACAGTACAAATAAGCCCTACGCACACTCTTTGAAAACATTTACAGCACACAGATAGCCAGCACACACACATTGTCTCACTCCCTCTATTCCAAATTAATACCAGGATTATTTATTAATCCAGAACACTTCACACTCATAAAGTGTCTTCGGAAAGTAGTCAGACTTTTTCCACATTTTTTTACATTACAGCCCCATTCTGAAATGGATTAAGTTTTAAAAAAAACAGCAATCTAAACACAATTCCCCATAATCACAAAGCGAAAACAGATTTTTAGAAATCTTTGCTAATACATTTTTTGAAACAGAAAAACCTTATTTACATAAGTATAGATACACTTTGTTATGAGACTGGAAATTGAGCTCAGGTGCATCCTGTTTCCATTGATCATCCTTGAGATGTTTCTACAACTGCAACTGGTAAATGTTTCTACACCTACAACAGCGGTAAATTAAATTGATTGGACATGATTTGGACAGTGCACGTCAGAGCAAAAACCAAGCCATGAGGTCGAAGGAACTGTCCGTAGAGCACAGAGACAGGATTGTGTTGAGGCACAGATCTGGGGAAGGGTACCAAAACATTTCTGCAGCATTGAAGGTTCCTAAGAACACAGTGGCCTCAAGCATTCTTAAATGGAAGAAGTTTGGAACCGCCAAGACTCTTCCTAGAGCTGGCCGCTCGGCCAGAGTAATCGTGGGAGAAGGGCCTTGGTCAGGGAGGTGACCAAGAACCTGATGGTCACTCTGACAGAGCTCCAGAGGTCCTCTGCAGCACTCCACCAGTCAGGCCTTTATGGTAGTACCCAGACAGAAGCCACTCCTCAGTAAAAGGCCCATGACAGCCTAGTTGGAGTTTGCCTAAAAAGGCACCTAAAGACTCTCAGTCCATGAGAAATATTATCTGGTCTGATGAAACTCAGATTGAACTCTTTGGCCTGAATGCCAAGCGTCACATCTGGAGGAATCCTGTCACCATCAATACGGTGAAGCATGGTGGTGGCAGAATCATGCTGTGGGGATGTTTTTAGCGGCAGGGACTGGGAGACTAGTCAGGTTTGAGGCAAAGATGAACAGAGCAAAGTACAGAGAGATCCTTGAATACCTGCTCCAGATAGCGCTCAGGACCTCAGACAGGGGCGAATGTTAACCATCCAACAGGACAACAACCCTAAGCACACAGCCAAGACAATGCAGGAGTGGCTTCGGGACAAGTCTCTGAATGTCCCTGAGTGGCCCAGCCAGAGCCCGGACTTGAACCGGATCGAACATCTCTGGAGAGACCTGAAAATAGCTGTGCAGCAATGCTCCCCATCCAACCTGACAGAGCTTGAGAGGATCTGCAGAGAAGAATGGGATAAACCCAAATGCAGGTGTTTATTTTTTTTATTTAACCAGGTAGGCCAGTTGAGAACAAGTTCTCATTTACAACTGTGACCTGGCCAAGATAAAGCAAAGCAGTGAGCCACAAACAACACAGAGTTACACATGAGATAAACAAACGTACAGTCAATAACACAATAAAAAAAATCTATATTCAGTGTGTGCAAATGCAGTAAGATTAGGGAGGTAAGGCAATAAATAGGCCAAAGTTGCAAAATAATTAGAATTTAGCAATTAAACACCGGAGTGATAGATGTGCAGAAGATGAAATAAATGGTAGTTGAGATATTGGGGTGCAAAGGAGCAAAAAAATAAATAACCATATGAGGTAGTTGGGTTGGCTATTTACAGATGGGCTGTGTACAGGTGCAATGATTAGTAAGCTGCTCTGACAGCTGATGCTTAAAGTTAGTGAGGGAGATATAAGACTCCAGATTCAGTGATTTTTGAAATTCGTTCCAGTCATTGGCAGCAGAGAACTGGAAGGTAAGGCAGCCAAAGGATGAGTTGGCTTTGGGGATGACCAGTGAAATATACCTGCTGGAGCACGTGCTATGGGTGGGTGCTGCTATGGTGACTAGTGAGCTGAGATAAGGCGGGGCTTTACCTAGCACAGACTCATAGATGACCTGGAGCCAGTGGGTTTATCAACGAATATGAAGCGTGGGCCAGCCAACGAGAGCTACAGGTCACAGTAGTGGGTAGTATATGGGGCTTTGGTGACAAAACAGATGGCACTATGATATACTACATCCAATTTGCTGAGTATAGTGTCGGAGGCTATATAAAGTGTTGCCACATATCAGAACCATCCAGAGTAGTGATGCTGGACGGGACGGGGGACGGGACGGGACGGGACGGGACGGGACGGGTGCGGGCAGTGACTGTTTGAAGAGCATGCATTTAGTTTTACTTGCATTTAAGAGCAGTTGGAGGCCACGGAAGGAGTGTTGTATGGCATTGAAGCTCGTCTAGAGGTTAGTTAACACAGTGTCCAAAGGGCCAGATGTGAACAGAATGGTGTCGTCTGCATCGAGGTGGATCAGAGATCAGAGAGTCACCAGCAGCAAGAGTGACATCATTGATATATACAGAGAAGAGAGTCAGCCCTAAAATTGAACCCTGTGGCACCCCCATAGAGACTGCCAGAGCTCCGGACAACAGGCCCTCCGATTTGACACACTGAACTGTATCTGAGAAGTAGTTGGTGAACCAGGCTAAGCAGTCATTTGAGAAGCCAAGGCTATTGAGTCTGGCGATAAGAATGCAGTGATTGACAGAGTTGAAAGCCTTGGCCAGGTCGATGAAGAAGGCTGCATAGTATTGTATTTTATCGATGGCAGATATGATATCGTTTAGGACCTTGAGCGTGGCTGAGGTGCACCCATGACCAGCTCGGAAACCAGATTGCATAGCATAGAAGGTATGGTGGGATTCAAAATGGTAGGTGATCTGTTTGTTAACTTAGCTTTCGGAGACTTTAGAAAGGCAGGGTAGGATAGATATAGGCCTGTAACAGTTTGGGTCTAGAGTATCTCCCCCTTTGAAGAGGGGGATGACCGCTGCAGCTTTCCAATCTTTATGGATCTCAGCCGATACAAAAGAGAGGTTGAACAGGATGGTAATAGGGTTTACAACAATTGCGCTGTATCATTTTAGAAAGAGAGGGTCCAGATTGTCTAGCCCAGCTGATTTGTAAGTGTCCAGATTTTGCAGCTCTTTCAAAGCATCAGCTATCTGGATTTGGGTGAAGGAGAAATGGGGCAGGCTTGGGCAAGTTTCTGTGGGGGATGCAGAGCTGTTGACCGGGGTAGGGGTAGCCAAGTGGAAAGCGTGACCAGCCATAGAAAAATGCTTCTTGAAATTCTCAATTATTGTAGATTTATCGGTGGTGACAGTGTTTCCTAGCTTCAGTGCAGTGGGCAGCTGGGAGGAGGTGCTCTTATTCTCCATTGATTTACAGTGTCCCAGAACTTTTTGGAGTTTGTGATACAGGATGCAAATTTCTGTTTAAAAAAGCTAGCCTTTGCTTTCCTAACTGCCTGTGTATATTGGTTCCTAACCTCCCTGGAAAGTTGCATATCGCGGGGGCTATTCTATGCTAATGCAATACGCCACAGGATGTTTTTGTGCTGGTCAAGGGCAGTCAAGTCTGGAGTGAACCAAGGGCTATATCTGTTCTTAGTTCTACATTTTTTTTAAATGGGTATGCATAATTAAGATGGTGAGGAAAGCACTTTTAAAGAATAACCAGGCATCCTCTACTGACGGAATGAGGTCAATATCCTTCTAGGATACCCGGGCCAGGTTGATTAGAAAGGCCTGCTCGCTGAAGTGTTTTAGGGAGCGTTTGACCGTGATGAGGGAGGGGTGGTCGTTTGACATTATGGACACAGGCAATGAGGCAGTGATCGCTGAGATCCTGGTTGAAGACAGCAGAAGTGTATTTAGAGGGCATGTTGGTCAGGATGATACCTACGAGGGTGCCCGTGTTTACGGAATTAGGCCTGTAACTGGTAGGTTCCTTGATAATTTGTGTGAGATTGAGGGCATCTAGCTTAGATTGTAGGACGGCCGGGGTGTTAAGCATATCCCAGTTTAGGTCACCTAACAGTACAAACTCTGAAGATAAATGGGAGGCAATTAATTCACATATGGTCTCCAGGGCACAGCTGGGGGCTGAGGGGGGTCTATAACAAGCAGCAACAGTGAGAGACTTATTTCTGGAAAGGTGGATTTTTAAAAGTAGAAGCTCGAAGTGTTTGGGGAAAGACCTGGATAGAATGATAGAACTCTGCAGGCTATCTCTGCAGTAGTGTCACGACTTCCGCTGAAGTTGGTGCCTCTACTTGTTCGGGCGGCGTTCGGCGGTCGTCGTCACTGGCTTTCTAGCTGCCACCGATCTACGTTTAGTTTTCTATTTGTTTTGTCTTGATTGCACTCACCTGGTTGCCATTACATTATAATTATTTTCCCTATTTAGCCCTCTTTCTTCCCAATATGTTTTGTGCTTGCTTGTTCCTTGTTGAGTGTTATTGGACTGCTGTGTCATGGTGTGTTTTCCCTGCGTGGAATTTTTTGGTTCTTTCTTTTCGAGTGAAGTACGTTATTTTACTCAGTTCTGTGTCCTGCGACTGACTCCGTCCTCACCGCTGCACACTGACACATGACAAGTAGATTGCAACCCCCCCCCCCTTTGGCAGTTCTATCTTGGCGGAAAATGTGGTAGTTGGGGATGGACATTTCAGAATTTTTGTTGGCTTTCCTAAGCCAGGATTCAGACACGACTAGGACATCAGGGTTGGCGGAGTGTGCTAAAGCATTGAGGCTTCGGATGTTAACATGCATGAGACCAAGGCTTTTATGGTTACAGAAGTCAACAAATGATAGCGTCTGGGGAATAGGAGTGGAACTGGGGGCTACAGGGCCTGGGTTAACCTGTACATCACCAGAAGAACAGAGGAGGAATAGGATAAGGGTACAGGTAAAGACTATAAGAACTGGTCGTCTAGTGCGTTGGTGACATAGAATAAAAGGAGCAGATTTCTGGGCGTGGTAGAATAGATTCAAGGAAAAATGTACAGACAGTGGTATGGTAGAATGTGTGTACAGTGGATGTAAACCTAGGAGTTGAGTGACAATGAGAGAGATTTCATCTCTGGAGGCACCAGGTGAGGTCTCTGTATGTGTGTGGGATGGGACAAAAGAGCTATCTTAGGCCTCTTGAGCGGGACTGAGGCCTCTACAGTGAAATACAACAATAAGAACTAGCCAAGACAGCAGTATACAAGGCATATCGACATTAGAGAGAGGTATAAAGCAATCACAGGTGTTGATCAGGAGAGCTAAGATAGCAACGGGTAAATGGCAATGAATGGGCAGAGCGGGTCAGTTTGGTACATACAGGACCTGAGTTCGAGGCTGGGGCCGACAGGTAAACAAAATGAGGTACTGTGTTATTAAAACAGTCCAGGGGGCATCAGCTGTGTAGCTGTGTAGTGATCATAGGGTCAAAAGAGCAGCAATCGGTGAGTCAGGGTGTCACTACTACACTAGGCATGCATGGGACACAGCGTTCAGAAAAGCTAGCGGGCCGGCAGATGGTTTTTCGGTGACATCATAACAGAATAGCCTGTTGAGACCACATCACGTCTGCAGTCCAGTAGTGGTGGATCGGCGGTGCTCCATGTTGACAATAAAGGGTCCAGGGCAAAGGAGGTATTGTAGTCCTAGAATTAGCTGGTATACGGGCCTAGCTCGAGGCTAGGTCAAGACTAGCTGGTGCTTGCTTCAGGACAGAGGCGTTAGCTAACGATAGCCACTCGAAGATCCGGTGTACTCATCCAGAGTGGCAGGATTTCGGTGATGAGGTAGAGTGCCAAGCTTGTGTGCCAAGCTTGTAGCGTCATACCTAAGAAGACGTGAGGCTGTAATTGCTGCCAAAGGTGCTTCAACAAAGTACTGAGTAAAGGGTCTGAATACTAACGTAAATGTCATATTTGTTTTTTGTGTGTTTATATAAATTAGCTAAATGAATAAATACATGTTTTTTGCTTTGTCATTATGGGGTATTGTGTGTAGATTGATGAAGGAAAAAAAAATGATTTAATCAATTTTAGAATAAGGCTGTAGAAGTCAAGGGTCTGAATACTTTCTGAATGCACGGTATGTCTGTCCTGAGTGGGGCATACGTTTATGATTTGATGATTGACAATCAATCAATAGGACATTACGCTGACACCGAGAGGGTTTCCATGGAAACAGATGACAGAGAGAAGAGAGGAGGAGAAGACATGAGAAATCAGGAGAGGTAGGTTAACTTCAATGGATCAGTGAATTTCATGAACATGTAAATAGTAAAACATTAAAAAGATAAAACTTTTAGATAAAACTATGCTAAATATAATCACGTGTCACAAAATAATTGATTAAAACCCACTATTTTGCTATGACGGTCTACAGTATCCTCAGCAGCACTCTGTAGGGTGCTCTCTCACTCTCTCTCTCTCTCTCTGTACCATGGTGTAGCCGGAGGACAGCTAGCTCCCTTCCTCCTCTGGGTACATTGACATCATTACAAAACCTAGGAGGCTCATGGTTCTCACCCCCTTCCATAGACTTATACAGTAACTATGACAACTTCCGGTGGACGACCTCCAACTTAGACAGTTGTAGCAACCTCTTGATGGGTATAGGGAAAATAAGAGTATCATGTAGTAGCCTAAACCTATCGATGTGACATTGAACTGGGTGAATGGAATATGAATGACAGTGATTCAGTAAGCTGGAATAGAAATGAACCCATGCTCATAAAACAAACAAAAAAGTCATCCATTATCCTAAATGGAACCGAGCGCCACTGGGTAATTTGCTTCTCTCAGACTTCAGATTATCACCTTATAGCTGTGCCAAAGAGGAGGGAGGGGGAGATGCTAGGGAGGAAAGGAGAAAAATGAAGAGGGCTGGGAAGGAGGATAGGGAAAGAGCAGGGCTTGGGAGGTTAGACTCTCTTTCCTCCTTCCCTCTTTTATGAGATGTTAAATCTCTTTGAAGAGCGACGTCCAACCCCCAGCTTCTTATCCCCAGTATTTTAGCTACATCTTCTCCGTCATTACCACTGCATTGGGGTGGTTATACATATCCCTGATATGCTTAGTAGAGGGGCTGGCTATTTAGAAAGGTGGGTAATGTCTGTAGACTGAGTGAGTGATGTAAAGTTATGTGTGTATCCCTGCAGCTATTAAAGCCTATTATTTGCACCATTCTACATGCAAATGACTAACTAAGATCATTAAAACATGACCAACCCAGCCAGTCAAATGACTAACTAAGATCATTAAAACATGACCAACCCAGCCAGTCAAATGACTAACTAAGATCATTAAAACATGACCAACCCAGCCAGTCAAATGACTAACTAAAGTCTTTAAATCAATGAGCCAGTCAAATGACTAACTAAAGTCATTAAAACATGACCAACAGCCAGTCAAATTACTAACTAAAGTCATTAAAAATGTAAAATTACTAACTAAAGTCATTAAAACATGACCAACCCAGCCAGTCAAATTACTAACTAAAGTCATTAAAACATGACCAACCCAGCCAGTAAAATTACTAACTAAAGTCATTAAATCATCACCAACCCAGCCAGTCAAATGACTAACTAAAGTCATTAAAACATGACCAACCCAGCCAGTAAAATTACTAACTAAAGTCATTAAATCATCACCAACCCAGCCAGTCAAATGACTAACTAAAGTCATTAAATCATGACCAACCCAGCCAGTCAAATTACTAACTAAAGCTATTAACAGGTCCCCTCAAAGTTCTTGAGAAAATGGCTGTGTTTGTATGACATATTTTAATTAATTTGAATGTGTGTGTGTGTGTGTGTCAATGTTTTTATGACTTATTTGAACAGAAAGAAAGCTGAAGGATGATTAATTGCCACTATAAAGAAGTAAATTCTGTCTTTCTCCTTTGAAAATAAATACATAGATTGGTAAGGTGGCCATTCAATACTACTGGTATTCAGTTGCAGTCAGCCCTTTGAAAGCATCCAATCTACTCTAGGGAGAGCAGAGATTCAACGGGCATTACAGTTGTTCAGGTCATGACAGAGAAATATTGCAGGGAGTAATCTAAGAATCCAATAATTTATTTTGATATGAAACGGAATGAAGACAAGGAAATTAAATATGAGGTTTGTAAGCTTACAGCTGAGACAGAGGGAAGAGAGAGAGATGAAGGGAAGGAGAGAGAGGGAAGGAAGGAGTGCATGCGAGAGAGAGAGAGAGAGGAGGGAAGGAGAGAGAGGGAAGGAAGGAGTGCATGAGAGAGAGAGAGAGAGAGAGAGAGGGAGAGAGAGATGAGGGAAGGAAGGTATGCATGAGAGAGAGAGAGAGAGAGAGAGAGAGAGAGGGAAGGAGTGCATGAGAGATAGAGGAGGGAAGGAGAGAGAGAGAGAGAGAGAGAGAGAGGAGGGAAGGAGAGAGGGGGAAGGAAGGAGTGCATGAGAGAAAAGAGAGAGAGAGAGAGAGAGCGAGAGGAGGGAAGGAGAGAGAGGGAAGGAAGGATTGCATGAGAAAAAGAGAGAGAGAGAGAGAGAGAGAGGAGGGAAGAGAGAGAGCAAAGGAAGGAGTGCATGAGAGAGAGAGAGAGAGAGAGAGAGAGAGAGAGAGAGAGAGAGAGAGAGAGAGAGGAGGGGAAGGAAGGAAGGAGAGGGAAAAGAGAAGGAAAGGGGAGGATAAGAAGGACAGAGGGTGAAGGAGGTAGATTAAGGCAACAAGGAAGAGAGATGATCTTTGTGGAGACCTCTCTCTCTCTCTCAATCTCTGTCTCTCTCAGCCCCTGGCTACAATTAACTAATAGGGCTATCTCTTCCTGCCTGGCTCACAGCCCTTACACCACTGTGTGACACAGTAGACCAGACTCCTGCTCTATTGAGCTTTTCCTGTTTACCCCCAATAGACCAGACTCCTGCTCTACTGAGTTGTTCCTGTTTACCCCCAATAGACCAGACTCCTGCTCTATTGAGCTTTTCCTGTTTACCCCCAATAGACCAGACTCCTGCTCTACTGAGTTGTTCCTGTTTACCCCCAATAGACCAGACTCCTGCTCTACTGAGTTGTTCCTGTTTACCCCCAGTAGACCAGACTCCTGCTCTACTGAGCTTTTCCTGTTTACCCCCTAGACCAGACTCCTGCTCTTTACCCCCAATAGACCAGACTCCTGCTCTACTGAGTTTTCCTGTTTACCCCCAATAGACCAGACTCCTGCTCTACTGAGTTGTTCCTGTTTACCCCCAGTAGACCAGACTCCTGCTCTACTGAGTTGTTCCTGTTTACCCCCAGTAGACCAGACTCCTGCTCTACTGTTCCTGTTTACCCCAGTAGACCAGACTCCTGCTCTACTTTTCCTGTTTACCCCCAGTAGACCAGACTCTCCTCTGTTTACCCCCAGTGCTCTACTACCATGTCACTGTTCACCATTCTACCCCCAGTGACCAGACTCCAATATTTTAGCTCTGAGTTGTTCTTCTGAAAGTTGTACCCCCTGTAGACCAGACTCCTGCTCTATTTAAGCTTTTCCTGGGGTTTATAGTAGACCAGTATACTATGGGTATGACAAACCATTTATTTTTACTGCTCTACACCATTCTACCAGTTTATAATACAATAAGGCAATATTTTAGCTCTGTGGTGTTCTTCTGAAAGTTGTTTGACCTGTGAAACGGAGTGCCTTAACAACGAATAGAATTTAAGCACGACAAACATACCAGTCCCGATGGCAAGAAGGTAAAACAAAACAAACAATACAAAATGGGTATGACAAAACATTTATTTTTACTGCTCTCAACTATGATAAATGGCTAGACCACATTAGTTTATAATAGCACTCCTGATAAAGGCACCACGGGTTTGTAGTAATGGCCAACTCCTGATAAATGGCTAAGCGACCACTGTTCTTAAGCACGAATGCAACACGGAGTGCCTGGATACACCCATTATGTTGTAGGAATCAGACACCTGATAAATGGCACGACAAACATAGACCTGTCCAGTCAATTATAGCAAGAAGGAAAACAAAACAAACAATACAAAATGGCTGAGCGACCACATTATGTTGTAGGAATCAGTCAACTCCTGATAAATGGCTGAGCGACCACATTATGTTGTAGGAATCAGTCAATTCCTGATAAATGGCTGAGCGACCACATTATGTTGTAGGAATCAGTCAACTCCTGATAAATGGCTGAGCGACCACATTATGTTGTAGGAATCAGTCAACTCCTGATAAATGGCTGAGCGACCACATTATGTTGTAGGAATCAGTCAACTCCTGATAAATGGCTGAGCGACCACATTATGTTGTAGGAATCAGTCAACTCCTGATAAATGGCTGAGCGACCACATTATGTTGTAGGAATCAGTCAACTCCTGATAAATGGCTGAGCGACCACATTCTGTTGTAGGAATCAGTCAACTCCTGATAAATGGCAGAGCTACCACATTATGTTGTAGGAATCAGTCAACTCCTGATAAATGGCTGAGCGACCACAATATGCTGCAGGAATCAGCAATCAGTCAACTCCTGATACTGAAGCAATGAAAGTGATACAAAAGCACGAGAGTCCATAAAGACACTTCTAACGGAGAGACATCAGCTAGCTCAGCCGAAATGAGCACAGATCTTCTGTCCTACCAATGAAATAAATGGAAATTAGCAACTAACCAGCATTGAGAGTGGTCATAAGGCCTCCAATCCACTTCAGATTTGTAGTTGTAGTAGGTTATGAGGATTCCATGACTGTAGCTGTAGTGGATTATGAGGATTCCATGACTGTAGCTGTAGTGGGTTATGAGGATTCCATGACTGTAGCTGTAGTGGGTTATGAGGATTCCATGACTGTAGCTGAATGGGTTATGAGGATTCCATGACTGTAGCTGAATGGGTTATGAGGATTCCATGACTGTAGCTGTAGTGGGTTATGAGGATTCCATGACTGTAGCTGTAGTGGGTTATGAGGATTCCATGACTGTAGCTGAATGGGTTATGAGGATTCCATGACTGCAGCTGAATGGGTTATGAGGATTCCATGATAGGCGCTTATCTCTCTAACAGTCTAACTAGACATGTGGGCCCAGTTAAAAAGACATTACATGGCATATTCATGACAAACTGAATGTTATTGGAGAATAAACTACATCCTTTATAGCTGTGTGTGTGTGTGTGTGTGTGTGTGTGTGTGTGTGTGTGTGTGTGTGTGTGTGTGTGTGTGTGTGTGAGTGTGTGTGTGTGTGTGTGTGTGTGTGTGTGTGTGTGTGTGTGTGTGTGTGTGTGTGTGTGTGTGTGTGTGTGTGTGTGTGTGAGTGTGTGTGCGTGCCTATAGTGTGTGTGCGTATCTATATGTTTGCATACGAGTGTGTCTGCATGCCTGTGTGTGAGTGTTTCAAAATGTGTTTGAAAGAGCTATCTCCCCAGAGGGGCTTGGTGCCTGACGGCTCTGGGCTGGAAAACAAGCTGTATGTTCTTCTGCATTAAAATGCCATTCTGCCTGCCAGCTCAAAGCCTCAGCATTGAAGGAGCACAGAATTCTGCTTACAAGCCACAGCAAACAGTGAGAATGAATGGAGTATAACTACAGTATGACGTGCTCTGACTGCTTGATACTAAAGTACAGTGGGTTTGGGAAATACTTTTATTTACAAAAAAAAAGGTGCTATCTAGAACCTAAAATGATTGTTCCCATTTGAGAACCCTTTGAAAAACCCTTTTTGGTTCCAGGTGGAACCCTCTGTGCAAAATGTTCTACCTGGAACCAAAAAGGGTTTTTCAAAGAGTTCTAAAATGGGAACAATCAGGGAACAAAAAGATTTATCCTACGGTTTATACTACGATTTATCCTACGGAGACAGCCGAAGAACACTTTGGAACCCTTTTTTCTAAGAGTGAACTGAAATAATACTGTATGAGCACGAACACGTCTCAATCATGGCACATAGTGTGTAATAAATTAATTAGGTTGACTTCAGTGCTTAAATGGCAACAACAATACCTCTATGAAATGAACAGCTTCCTTCAGTGTGAATTCAGTCAGAATCCATCTTGTAGTTCACAAATACTGATCACTGCTTTCTCCTTCCTACTGTTTGTGTGTTGGCACAACTTGTGCTGTCAGGGTTAGCAGGGAAAAGTGTCTGTCTTTGATGACTATATGAGCATGGCACCCCCACTGCCCTGTCTCTGTATCTCTCTCTCCCTCTCTGTCTCTCTCTCTGTCTCTCTCACCACAGATGTGTTGTTGCCAACCCTTACCACATGGGGGCAGCCTGTCAGGAAGTCCAGGATCCAGTTGCAGAGGGAGGTGTTTAGTCCCAGGTTCCTTAGCTTAGTGATGAGATTTATGGGTATTTTGGTGTTGAACGCTGAGCTGTATTCAATGAACAGCATTCTCACATAGGTGTTCATTTTGGCCAGGTGGGAAAGGGAAGTGTAGAGTGCGATTGAGATTGCGTCATCTGTGGATCTGTTGGGGCGGTATGTGAATTGGAGTGGGTCTAGGTTTTCTGGCATGATGGTGTTGATGTGAGCCATGACCAGCCTTTCAAAGCATTTCATGGCTACCGACGTGAGTGCTACAGGGCGGTAATCATTTAGACAGGTTAACTTCGCTATCTTGGGCACAGTGGTCTGTTTGAAACATGTAGGTATTACAGACTCGGTCAGGGAGAGGTTGAAAATGTCAGTGAAGACACTTGCCAGTTGGTTAAAATAGATGACTGAAGAAGATAGCTGACTGTAATCTGGCCTTTTAATAAATTCACTGCCAACCCACAGCGCTCTGCGTCCTCCCCCAACAGGACGGGTAGCCTATCCTCATCAGGGAGGTCTTTGAAACATTGAATAAGGGTTTCAAATTTGGGAAAATTTCATTCTCTAATTGTTTTATATTTTTGACATTTTGTCAGGAAATGCAGCTCCGTCTCAGGTTCTGCTGTTGTGAGGTGGTTGCACAGCCTTTCCTCTACAGGCAGCCAGGTTTTCCTGTGTCTATCCTTCTGAATGGCAAGGCTGTGCTCACTGAGCCTGTACTTTGTCAAGGTTTTTCTAAGGTTTTGATCAGTAACCGTGGTCAAATATTTAGCCACAGTGTACTGTCGATTTAGGGCCAGGTAGCACTGCATTTTGCTTTGTGCTTGTGTTTGTGTTTCCAAATAAGCAATATAGTTTTGTTTTGACCGTGTTGTAATTTGGTTTATCCTGATTGATTGGATGTTGTGGTCCAGAGGCTTCAGTGCGTTAGTAGAACAGGTTTGTGAACTCAGCCCCAGGACCAGCTCTCTCTCTTTCTCACCACAGATCAGTGACCCGTTTCTCTCTCTCTCTCTCCCTCTCTCTCTCTCTCTCTCTCCACAGATCAGTGACCCATTTATCTTTCTCTTTTACCACAGATCAGTGAACCATTTGTCTGTGCCGTACTGGGTTTGATTGAGATGTGGTGTTGAGGCACATTCAGAGAGCAGCCAATAGCAGTGTACCCCAGAGCCCCAGTGGTCACAGCATGTAACTCAGCCACTCAGTCTCCCACTGTGGCCTGTGGTGTTCAGGCACATTGTGTGTGTGTGTGTGTGTGTGTGTGTGCGTGTGTGT
>NC_056446.1:36076716-36089216 GCF_018296145.1 Oncorhynchus tshawytscha
CTCTCTCTCTCTCCCTCTCTCTCTCTCTCTCTCTCTCTCTCTCTCTCTCTCTCTCTCTCTCTCTCTCTCTCTCTCTCTCTCTCTCTCTCTCTCTCTCTCTCTCTCTCTCTCTCTCTCTCTCTCTCTCTCTCTCTCTCTCTCTCTCTCTCTCTCTCTCTCTCTCTCTCTCTCTCTCTCTCTCTCTCTCTCTCTCTCTCTCTCTCTCTCTCTCTCTCTCTCTCTCTCTCTCTCTCTCTCTCTCTCTCTCTCTCTCTCTCTCTCTCTTCTCTCTCTCTCTCTCTCTCTCTGTCTCTCTCTCTCTCTCTCTCTCTCTCTCTCTCTCCTCTCTCTCTCTCTCTCTCTCTCTCTCTCTCTCTCTCTCTCTCTCTCTCTCTCTCTCTCTCTGTCTCTCTCTTCTCTCTCTCTCTCTCTCTCTCTCTCTCTCTCTCTCTCTCTCTCTTCTCTCTCTCTCTCTCTCTCTCTCTCTCTCTCTCTCTCTCTCTCTCTTCTCTCTCTCTCTCCTCTCTCTCTCGATATATATATATCACCACAGCTCAGGATCAATGCAGCAATTACACATTGATTATGTACTCAGTGATCATTGACTGCCTCATATAATAATGTATCTTCAGTGAGATCAAGTCTCCCTTACAGGATTGATGAACTACTGTTGTTCAATGGTCAATGCTGTGTTTCTACTTAATAGGCACAACAGATACTGAGAGAATGCCACAGACCAGATACCACTAGTTTAAATGTGGAAAATAATTATTGAAACATCAAGAAATTGCACTAGGTACACAATTGGTTTCCATTGTTAGTGTCTTCTCGGTATCTCAGCACACCATAGCTGTGTGTTCCCGAAGCTAATAGCATTTCTACTCTGAGCTGTAAGGTCAGCAGGACCATTACACCATAGGATATTTACTCATTCAAATAATTCAGGCAAACACACATCCAACAGTTTCACAGTGCTGCATTGCTTGACCGGGTTGAGGCACTAGTTGAGCTACGAACGTTTTTGAGTGAAGTCCCGCGTGACTTAGTTGGTAGGACGTTACACTTGCAACGCCAGGGTTGTGTGTTCAATTCCCATGTGGGACCAGTTTGAAAAAGTACATCAAATGTATACACTCACTACTATCGTAAAAGCGTCTGCTAAATGACTAACATTTTAAAATGTATTGACTAAGTTTGCCTGCAATGGAACCAATGGAACCAATGGAAGCCCCAATTGTTTAAACCTATCTTGCACTCCATGCAGGCTCAATAAAATGCTCAAAGTCTTTGAAAATAAGACAATTACTATTTGAACCCAGCAGGCAGCTGAGGTTTAGTTTTCTGTGGCGGTAGGGGATAGAGGATATCACTGCCCCCAGAAGGAAATGATAAGCTCATATCAGTTCCATCCTGATTCAGGGAGAGAGATGTGTCCTAGATCAGGGGCTCCCGAACCTTTTCACTCAGGCCCCGCTTCCAGCATTGAGATTTTGTGTCACAATACCACATAATGTCATAGTGGAATTAAATATTTTTTAAATGTTTACAAAAGTATAAAAAATGAAAAGCTGAAATGTCTTGAGTCAATAAGTATTCAACAACCCTTAGTTATGGGAAGCTGAAATGTCTTGAGTCAATAAGTATTCAACAACCCTTAGTTATGGGAAGCTGAAATGTCTTGAGTCAATAAGTATTCAACAACCCTTAGTTATGGGAAGCTGAAATGTCTTCAGTCAATAAGTATTCAACAACCCTTAGTTATGGGAAGCTGAAATGTCTTGAGTCAATAAGTATTCAACAACCCTTAGTTATGGGAAGCTGAAATGTCTTGAGTCAATAAGTATTCAACAACCCTTAGTTATGGGAAGCTGAAATGTCTTGAGTCAATAAGTATTCAACAACCCTTAGTTATGGGAAGCTGAAATGAGTAAAAATGTTCTTAACAAGTGACGTTATACGTTGCTGGACTCTGTTTATAAGAATAATGTTTAACTCGAGCAGAGTCGATGTCCTAGCGTCGTCCGGGTTAGGGAGTGCTTGGCCGGTAGGGAAATCCTTGGACTTTTACTCAAGTAGTATTTTACTGGGTGACTAACTTTTACTTGAGTAATTTTCTATTAATGTATCTTTACATTTACTCCAGAATGACAATTGAGTACTTTCTCCACCCCTGTCTGGCACGCTCTCAGATTCCTTCTCCAGGCAGTATTGTTTTTGTTCATGTCTAGACGCTAGTCCTACGTTGTATCATTTCATGTCCGTTGTTATATTAAACTTACCACCTGCTTCTCGACTCCCAGCGTCTACGTTACACATAGAGGAACCTGGTTCAGTCTGCTTTCCAACAGACACTGGGAGACAAATTCACCTTTCAGCAAGACAATAACCTAAAACACAAGGCCAAATATACACTGGAGTTGTTTACTAAGATGACATTGAATGTTCCTGAGTAGCCAAATTACAGTTTTGACTAAAATCGTCTTGAAAATCTATGGCACGACTTGAAAATGGCTGGATAGCGATGATCAACAACCAACTTGACAGAGCTTGAAGATTTTTAAAATAATAACGTACAAATATGGTACAATCCAGGTGGGTAAAGCTCTTAGAGACTTACCCAGAAAGACTCACAGCTGTAATCACTGACTAAAGTGAATCTAACATGTATTAAATACTTATGTATTTCGTTTTCTATAAATTTGCAAACATATCTAAAAAGTATGATTTTACTTTGTCATTATGGGGGTAAAAAAAAAAACGAACGAAAAAGCCAAAGACTTAAAACACTAAAATGACAAGAGTAACTCGAACCCCCCTCCACAGTACCTTTATGTGCCAGGATAAAACAAATATGGGGATAAATTACATTGTAAGTAACCTAGATAAAATAAGGTACATTTACTTTGATGTGAGTCAGAAAAAAAGTATCAATTTAATCAATTTTGAATTCAGGCTGTAACACAACAAAATGTGAAATAATTCAAGGGGTGTGAATACTTTCTGAAGGCTGTGAAGGTGTGTATGCAAAATCCTGTGTGTTTTAGTGTGTGTGTGATTATACATGCTTGTGTGTATGTGTGCAGGTGTCCACGGATGTGTGTGGGTGCTCTGCCTGGGCAGTCAGTGGTAGCATCTTCCAGCTCACAACACTGAGTAAAAAGTCAAGGGATTTGTGTCTGTGAAGATCAGAGAGGAGAGAAGAGAGAGGAGAGGAGAACAGAGGAAGAGAGAGGAGAGGAGAGGAGAGGAGAGGAGAGGAGAGGAGAGGAGAGGAGAGAGAGGAGAGGAGAGGAGAGGAGAGGAGAGGAGAGAGGAGAGGAGAGGGAGAGGAGAGGAGAGGAGAGGAGAGGAGAGGAGAGGAGAGGAGAGGAGAGGAGAGGAGAGGAGAGGAGAGGAGAGGAGAGGAAGGAGAGGAGAGGAGAGGAGAGGAGAGAGACAGAGGAGAAGGAGAGGAAGAACAGAGGAGAACAGAGGGAGAGGAGAGGAGAACAGAGGAGAGGAGAGAGAGGAACAGAGGAAGAGAGAGGAGAGGAGAGGAGAGGAGAGGAGAGGAGAGGAGAGGAGAGGAGAGGAGAGGAGAGGAGAGGAGGAGAGGAGAGAGGAGAGGGAGGAGAGGAGAGGAGGAGAGGAGAGGAGAGGAGAGGAGAGGAGAGGAGAGGAGAGGAGAGGAGGAGAGAGAGAAGAGGAGAACAGAGAGAGAGGAGAGGAAGAGACAGGAGAGGAGAACAGAGAGAAGAGGAGAGGAGAGGAGAGGAGAGACAGGAGAGGAGAGGAAGAGAGAGGAGAGGAGGAGGACAGAGGAAGAGGAGAGGAGAGGAGAGGAGAGGAGAGGAGAGGAGAGGAGAGGAGAGGAGAGGAGAGGAGAGGAGAGGAGAGGAGAGGAGAGGAGAGGAGAGGAGAGGAGAGGAGAGGAGAGGAGAGGAGAGGAGAGGAGAGGAGAGGAGTGACTCACATCCTAACCCAGATACATCCTGATCAGTGTTTCCCCATGACTGGTTGGATCTGCAGGGCTAGCCTGGGTGGTGACACACACGAGCAGATACAGAAACGCACAATGGCCAACGGTGTCTGTCTGCACACACATCATATAAGCCTCAGGCACTGCCTAGATGCACACATGATCAGTTTATGAGGATCAACCTCAATAACAACGTCTTGACATGATATGATTACAGCAATTACTCCTTATATGTGTCTTCTTATGACGACTTGTTAAATTAAATCAAGACTGTACCACGTACCCTGCAGTACAACACATTGGAATTAAATGATCAGATCTAGTACAACACACTGGAATTAAATGTGAGTGCATACCATCTATTGGCACAATGGACAGTTTTTAACATCTCGTCCCGTGTTTTAAGATTCCAACACACTGGAATTGATCCGATCTAGTACAACACACTGGAATCAAATGATCCGATCTAGTACAACACACTGGAATTAAATAAACGGATCTAGTACAACACACTGGAATTAAATAAACGGTTCTAGTACAACACACTGGAATTAAATGATCCGATCTAGTACAACACACTGGAATTAAATGATCCGATCTAGTACAACACACTGGAATTAAATAAACGGATCTAGTACAACACACTGGAATTAAATGATCCGATCTAGTACAACACACTGGAATTAAATGATCCGATCTAGTACAACACACTGGAATTAAATGATCCGATCTAGTACAACACACTGGAATTAAATGATCCGATCTAGTACAACACACTGGAATTAAATGATCCGATCTAGTACAACACATTGGAATTAAATGAACATATCTAGTACAACACACTGGGATGAAGAATAAAACATAATAGTCAATCTCCTTCACATGCTCAACAGTGCTTCACTTCAGACTGATGAATCCTGAATATATTGTTTACATCTCCAGTGTCCCACAGGCCCAGTGGATCCATATGAATGATCTATCCACAGTAAGTGGCCAATAAAACAGGATGAATCACAGGTTAATGGATGCTCTCCAATTCAATCATTATACCAGATTGACTGGGAGATACCACTTCGCTAGACTGACTGGGAGATACCACTTTACTCATAGTTGGAGGGGTTGTCCCCCACAAACAAGCATACACCTACTTCGGAGAGAGATATTACTTAGAGGAATAGATAGATAGAGACACAGAAGTAGAGAGAGAAAAAGAGACAGGCAGGGAAATAGAGAGAGAGATAAATAGAGAAAGAGAGGGAGACAGAGATATACAGAGAGAGAGAGAGAGACAGACAAAGACAGAGAGAAAGAGAGCGAGAGAGATAGAGACAGAGATAGAAAGAGAGAGAGACGTAGAGAGAGAGAAACAGAGAGATAGACAGAGAGCGAGAGACAGAGATATAGACAGAGAGAAAGACAGAAAGAGAGGGAGGGAAAGAGACAGACACACACAGAGAGAGAAAAAGAGAGAGACAGACAGAGAGAGAGAGAGACAAAGAGATAGATAGACAGAGAAAGAGAAAGACTACCTGACAGAGAGAAGGAAAGAGATAGAGAGAGATTAGCAGATGAACTCCTGTATTTTCAGCATGTTTTTACAAAAATATAGATTTAGAGTTAGATAAACTTGGATTTTTCGGCAAGGACATAAACAGGATACTGCCCTCCACAACATTACCTTCATTCCTAATTAAAACTCCAAACCTACAACCTGATTTTGGACAAAGTTACCTGGAAGGATACCTACTAGCTCAGGCAAACAAACAACAGAAACCTGAAAACACCATCCAACCTGGAACTGAGTGAGTCATGTTAAGTTTGAAGCTACTTTAAAAGCCAAGAAGAAAAATACATTACAATGATATATTTTACTTTATAAGGACTGAATGCTAAGTTAAGGCTGCCAAGCTTGCAAGGACATATCTGACTGCAACTTACATTTGCACTGAGGCGGGAAGTGAGAGGTGTCAAAGAAGTTGAGCCCAACAAAGGCAGGAAAGTTTCACAGCCACCCCACCCAAATGCAGCAGCCTTAAAGCCCCCTAACGCTGTTCAGAGGTCAGTACAATACAGCACCATCTGGAATAAAAAAATGATAAGGCACGAAAAGAGTACAAAAAGAGGCTCCTCGTGAAAAATCAAGCGACACTTTTTGCTGACTATTATACAAATTGGAACATAAGCAACTTAATCTTCCACACAGAACATCCAATGGCATGGCACAGTACTATATTAACACACTACCCCTCTGTTAAGATGGTGGTGTTAGCAATGGGTGGAAACTCAGGATATTAGACAACGAGGACTCTGAGTCAGCCAATGTCAACCTGTACAAGTCTGGAACAGTAATGGTACAGGGCAACCCCAAACAGTTTCAGCTGGACTTTCACATAATCAAAGAGATAGCTCAGCAGGATTAGCTCAGCAGGATAAGCTCTCTCTCTTGAGAAATATTCCCCCAAACTGAGCATGCCAGACCAGACCTATTCATTATACAACCCCACAGATGAGCAACCCCAAGTGGAAAGTCAACCTCCCAGCACAGAGTACTACTCCCTCATTGAAATGAAGGCTACATTCACCCAGCTGGAGGTAAGGCAGGTTGAGCTGGAACAGCAGGTGATTACACTCCAGTCAGCACAGATCCAGACAACAGTCCAGCTCAACAACACCCCCTTAACCAGACCCGGGGAGATGGAGGTGGAGAGAGACATATCTGCACTCTGGACTGTGGTGAGACAACATCAACAGGAGAAAGAGCAGAGATGGTGAAAATGATGACGTGTGACAGAGAACAACCCGTTAGAGAACGAGCCACCCCCGAAGAGAAGCCAGCAGAACAGTCCACCCCAGACCCTGACCATAGCCCCGACATCACAGCAGGACAAACAAATGACGAACCCCAATCCCAGGGGATCCCTCCCCCTCTGAGCACCCCCCCTGTCAGCCACCCTGATAGCCCTCCTGACAACCCCCACACCCACTGAGGACATACACAACCCATAGATTGTACTCGTTATGGACTCAAACTGGAAATATAGAAGAAAATAAACTTTTCATAGAGAACACTGACCCCATAGAGAATACTGACTCCATAGAGAACACTGACCCCATAAAGAACACTGACCCCATAGAGAACACTGACCCCATAAAGAACACTGACCCCATAGAGAACACTGACCCCATAGAGAACACTGACCCCATAGAGAACACTGACCCCATAAAGAACACTGACCCCATAGAGAACACTGACCCCATAGAGAACACTGACCCCATAGAGAACACTGACCCCATAGAGAACACTGACCCCATAGAGAACACTGACCCCATAGAGAAACTGACCCCTGAACACTCCATAGAGAATACTGACCCCATAGAGAACACTGACACCATAGAGAACACTGACCCCATAGAGAACACTGACCCCATAGAGAACACTGACCCCATAGAGAACACTGACTCCATAGAGAACACTGACCCCATAGAGAACACTGACACCATAGAGAACACTGACCCCATAGAGAACACTGACTCCATAGAGAACACTGACCCCATAGAGAACACTGACCCCATAGAGAACACTGACCCCATAGAGAACACTGACCCCATAGAGAACACTGACTCCATAGAGAACACTGACCCCATAGAGAACACTGACCCCATAGAGAACACTGACCCCATAGAGAACACTGACTCCATAGAGAACACTGACCCCATAGAGAACACTGACCCCATAGAGAACACTGACTCCATAAAGAACACTGAGAACACTGACCCCATAGAGAATACTGACCCCATAGAGAATACTGACACCATAGAGAACACTGACTCCATAGAGAACACTGACCCCATAGAGAACACTGACCCCATAGAGAATACTGACTCCATAGAGAACACTGACCCCATAGAGAACACTGACCCCATAAAGAACACTGACCCCATAGAGAACACTGACCCCATAGAGAACACTGACTCCATAGAGAACACCCCTGAACCCCCCATAGAGAACACTGACCCCATAGAGAACACTGACCCCATAGAGAACACTGACTCCATAGAGAACACTGACCCCATAGAGAACACTGACCCCATAGAGAACACTGACCCCATAGAGAACACTGACACCATAGAGAACACTGACCCCATAGAGAATACTGACCCCATAGAGAATACTGACACCATAGAGAACACTGACACCATAGAGAACACTGACCCCATAGACATAGTCATGGCTCTATGTAGTACTGTGCGCCTCCCATAGCCTGTTCTGGACTTGGGGACTGTGAAGAGACCTCTGGTGGCATGTCTTGTGGGGTATGCATGAGTGTAAAAGCTTTGTGCCCAAAGTTCAAATATATCGACTTTTTCCCCTCATATCGTTTTTTTCAGTGACTATAGCTAGAGATGCAGGAGTTATTTGGTTAGCTAGCAAGAAATGTGAATCACTAGCTAGCTATGTTGAACAGACGAGCTGCAGAAGGATGAGCAGGCTACTATTCCCCGTGATTTAGCAGTGCCACTTTGATGGCCAACCAGCTGAAAAAGTTTGAAAGAGTTTATATAGCTCGTGTTCTCTCATTAGATTTGAGCTCATCTCGACTCTGGCTAACATGTTGATTTGTTGATGTGTTGATGTGCATAGGCAACTGAGTGGGAAAGCCTACCATTTCATGGTTGTTTGGTCAATAGGACTGTAAAGTTCCCAAATGTAAGAGGACTCCCGGGTGTTTACATATCTGCAGAAATCCATTCAGGTCTATTTTGTGGATTTTGGAAAATGTGTTCTAATGATGTAAAGTTGTGCTGTTGCTACTGCCTGTAAACACACAGTCCAGTTAAAGTGAATGATGGCAGGCCCTACTGCCTGTAAACACACAGCCCAGTTAAAGTGAATGATGGCAGGCCCTACTGCCTGTAAACACACAGCCCAGTTAAAGTGAATGATGGCAGGCCCTACTGCCTGTAAACACACAGTCCAGTTAAAGTGAATGATGGCAGGCCCTACTGCCTGTAAACACACAGCCCAGTTAAAGTGAATGATGGCAGGCCCTACTGCCTGTAAAAACAGCCCACAGGCCCTAGCCTTAAGCCCAGTGAATGATGGCAGGCCCTACTGCCTGTAAACACACAGTCCAGTTAAAGTGAATGATGGCAGGCCCTACTGCCTGTAAACACACAGCCCAGTTAAAGTGAATGATGGCAGGCCCTACTGCCTGTAAACACACAGTCCAGTTAAAGTGAATGATGGCAGGCCCTACTGCCTGTAAACACACAGTCCAGTTAAAGTGAATGATGGCAGGCCCAACTGCCTGTAAACACACAGCCCAGTTAAAGTGAATGATGGCAGGCCTGTGCGGCAAATGGATTATTTGCATGTAGTTCTACTGTAGCTCTGGCACACCGGTCTGCCTAGACAACGGTCCTGGACAATACAGTGTCTATTAATTGTCCAAACGCACAGCCATTGTCCTACTCTATATTGCTATATAATTTTCACAAAATGCCTTATACGTCATTCTCAAACATTCTATGAATTTATGAAAAAATTGAACATTAACATATGTAAGCACACGCTTGTCAGAAAATGCCAAATCATTTGTCATATTCTTCCTGGGGGGTGTACATTAACATATTTTTTATAAAATTTAATGTTGTTAAAACACTGTCAGTTCCACTTTAAGTACCTTTGAACGGGGTATGGTGGTAGGTGCCAGGCACACCAGTCTGTGTCGAGAACTGAAATGCTGCTGGGTTTTTCCAGCTCAACAGTTTCCCGTGTGTATGGAGAATGGTCTACCACCTAAAGAACATCCAGCTCAACAGTTTCCTGTGTGTATGGAGAATGGTCTACCGCCTAAAGGACATCCAGCTCAACAGTTTCAGCTGTGTGTATGGAGAATGGTCTCCACCGTATCCTGTATGTATGGAAATGGGACATCCAGCTCAACAGTTTCCTGTGTGTATGGAGAATGGTCTACCGCCTAAAGAACATCCAGCTCAACAGTTTCCTGTGTGTATGGAGAATGGTCTACCACCTAAAGAACATCCAGCTCAACAGTATCCTGTATGTATGGAGAATGGTCTACCGCCTAAAGAACATCCAGCTCAACAGTTTCCTGTGTGTATGGAGAATGGTCTACCACCTAAAGGACATCCAGCTCAACAGTTTCCTGTGTGTATGGAGAATGGTCTACCACCTAAAGAACATCCAGCTCAACAGTATCCTGTATGTATGGAGAATGGTCTACCGCCTAAAGAACATCCAGCTCAACAGTTTCCTGTGTGTATGGAGAATGGTCTCCTGTGTGTATGGAGAATGGTCTACCGCCTAAAGAACATCCAGCTCAACAGTTTCCTGTGTGTATGGAGAATGGTCTACCGCCTAAAGAACATCCAGCTCAACAGTTTCCTGTGTGTATGGAGAATGGTCTACCGCCTAAAGAACATCCAGCTCAACAGTTTCCTGTGTGTATGGAGAATGGTCTACCACCTAAAGAACATCCAGCTCAACAGTTTAATGTGTGTATGGAGAATGGTCTACCACCTAAAGAACATCCAGCTCAACAGTATCCTGTGTGTATGGAGAATGGTCTACCGCCTAAAGAACATCCAGCTCAACAGTTTCCCGTGTGTATGGAGAATGGTCTACCGCCTAAAGGACATCCAGCCAACTTGACATTTTTGGAACACTTTCGACACCTTGTAGAGTCTATGCCCTGATGTATCGAGGATGTTTTAAGTTCAAAGGAGGTTGCCAATCAAAATTAGGAAGGTGTTTCTAATGTTTTATACACTCAGAGGGACAGCACACAATCTCATGTACAGTTGAAGTCGGAAGTTTACACACACCTTAGCCAAATACATTTAAAATCCGTTTTTTCCCAATTCCTGACATTTAATCCTATTCCCTGCCTTAGGTCAGTTAGGATCACCACTTTATTTTAAGAATGTTAACTGTCAGAACAATAATAGAGATAATTATTTATTTTAGCTTTTATTTCTTTCATCACATTCCCAGTGGGTCAGAAGTTTACATACACTCAATCAGTATTTGGTAGCATTGCCTTTAAATTGTTTCACTTGGGCCAAATGTTTCAGGTAGCCTTCCACAAGCTTCCCACAATAAGTTGGGTGAATTTTGGCCCATTCCTCCTGACAGAGCTGGTGTAACTGATTCAGATTTGTAGGCCTCCTTGCTTACACACACTTTTCAAGTTCTACCCACAAATGTTCTATGGGATTGAGGTCAGGACTTTGTGATGGCCACTCCAATACCTTGACTTTGTTGTCCTTAAGTCATTTTGTCACAACTTTGGAAATATGCTTGGGGTCGTTGTCCATTTGGACCAAGCTTTAACTTCCTGACTGAGGTCTATTTTGTGAAGTGCACCAGTCCATTTTGCAGCAAAGCACCCCCACAACATGATGCTGCCACCAACATGCTTCACAGTTGGGATGGTGTTCTTCATTTTGCAAGCCTTCCCCTTTTTCCTCCAAACATAACCATGGTCATTATGGACAAACAGTTCTATTTTTGTTTCATCAGGCCAGTGGACATTTCTCCAAAAGTAGGATCTTTGTCCCCATATGCAGTTGCAAACCGTAGTCTGTCTTTTTTATGGCGGTTTTGGAACAGTGTCTTTTTCCTTGCTGAGCGGCCTTTCAGGTTATGTCGATATAGGACTTGTTTTACTGTGTATATAGATACTTTTGTACCTGTTTCCTCCAGCATCTTCACAAGGTCCTTTGCTGTTGTTCTGGGATTGATTTGCACTTTTAGCACCAAGTACGTTCATCTCTAAGAGACAGAACGCGTTACCTTCCTGAGCGGTATGACGGCTGCGTGGTCCCATGGTGTTTATACTTGCGTACTATTGGTTGTACAGATGAACGTGTCTCCTTCCTGAGTGGTATGACGGCTGCGTGGTCCCATGGTGTTTATACTTGCGTACTATTGTTTGTACAGATGAACGTGTCCCTGAGTGGTATGACGGCTGTGTGGTCCCATGCTGTTTATACTTGCGTACTATTGTTTGTACAGATGAATTTGGTAACTTCAGGCATTTGTTCCCAAGGATGAACCAGACTTGTGGATGTCTACATTTTTTTTCTGAGATCTTGGCTGATTTCTTTTGATTTTGCCATGATGTCAAGCAAAAAGGCACTGAGTTTGAAGGTAGCCCTTGAAATACATCCACAGGTACACCTCCAATTGACTCAAATTATGTCAATTAGCCTATCAGAAGCTTCTAAAGCAATGACATCATTTTCTGTCATTTTCCAAGCTGTTTAAAGGCACAGTGAACTTAGTGTATGTAAACTTCTGACCCACTAGAATTGTGATACAGTAAAGTATAAATTAAATAATCTGTCTGTACCTTTTTTTTAAATAAATGACTTTGTGTCATGCACAAAGTAGATATCCTAACTGACTTGCCAAAACTATAATTTCTTAACAAGACGTGTGGAGTGGTTGAAAAACAAGTTTTAATGACTCCAACGTAAGTGTATGTGAACTTCGGACTTCAACTGTATGTCCCTGTCTGAAGGTCCCCTTGTGAGT
>NC_056446.1:36094216-36159216 GCF_018296145.1 Oncorhynchus tshawytscha
GCCCCGGTCAACTGTAAATGCTGCTATTGTGAAGTGGAAACGTATAGGAGCAGCAATTGCTAAGCTGCGAAGTGGCAGGCCACACAAGCTCACAGAATGGGACTGCAGAGTGCTGAAGAGTGTGGCGTGTAAAAATCTTCTGTCCTCGGTTGCAACACTCACTACCGAGTTCCAAACTGCCTCTGGAAGCAACATCAGCACAAGAACTGTTTGGTCGGGAGCTTCATGAAATGTGTTTCCATGGCCGAGCAGCTGCAAACAAACTGGGGTGGTGTAAATCCCGCCACCAGTGGAAACACGTTCTCTGGAGTGATGAATCATGCTTCACCATCTGGCAGTCCGACAGATGAATCTGGGTTTGGCGGATGCAAGGAGAACGCTATCTGCCCCAATGCATGGTGACAACTGTAAAGTTTGGTTTAGGAGGAATAATGGTCTTGGGATGTTTTTTCATGGATAGAGCTAGGCCCCTTAGTTCCAGTGAAGGGAAATCTTAACGCTACAGCATACAATGACATTCTAGACGATTCTGTGCATCCAACAATTTGTGGCAACAGTTTGGGGAAGGACCTTTCCTGTTTCAGCATGACAATGCCCCTGTGCACAAAGTAAGGTCCATAAAGAAATAGTTTATCGAGATCAGTGTGGAAGAATTTGACAGGCCTGCACAGAGCTTTGACCTCAACTACATCGAAAACCTTTGGGATGAACTGGAACGACGACTGCGAGCCAGGCCAACATCAGTGCCCGACCTCACTAATGCTCGTTTGGCTGAATGGAAGCATGTCCCTGCGGCAATGTTCCAATATCTAGTAGGAAACCATTGACAGAACTCAATATTAATGCCCATGCTTTTGGAATGAGATGGTTGACAAGCAAGTGTCCACATACTTTTGATCATGAAGTATATATATATATATATATATATACTATATATATACTGTATATATATATACACAGTATATACCAGTCAACATTTTGGACACACCTAGTCATTCAAGGATTATCATATTAGGATGAGCAATGTCAGAGTCCGGAGAATTATTGAGGAAAAATACATATTTAATCCATTTTAGAATAAGGCTGTAACATAACAAAATGTATAAAAAGTCAAGGATTCTGAAAACTTTATGAAGGCAAAGTATTCAGACCCCTTGACTTTTTTACACATTTTATTCCATTACAGCCTTATTCTAAAATTTATGAAATATATATTTTTCCTCAGCAATTATCCGGACTCTGACATTGCTCATCCTAATATTTATATAATTATTAATTCCATTCTTTTACTTTTAGATGTGTGTATTGTTAGATATTAGCATTTCGCTACATCTGCAATAACATCTGTAAAATATGTGTATGTGACCAATACAATTGGATTTGATTTGATCTTAAACTATGATACCATGGAGCTGAATGGTGGATCTTAAACTATGATGTTGCATGTGGTATCATCATACCTTCATACAATACTGCCTGTTACGCATAACCAGGTCTTCAAAATAAAAGTCTTTAAAGTTGTGAATTTCTGCAGGGTAATTAGGTAAATGAAATACTGAAGAGTCCCAAGAGTCATTGTGGCTTACAGGTTAAATAAATGTGAATATTTTAACATTCACCCAACTCAGCACCGTGGAACAGCACATGCAGCGCTCACTGAATAACACCTCTGTTCTTATTTGTTTCTATTCTACTCCACTCTACTCTATTCTACTCTACTCTATTATACTGTATTATATTGTATTCTACTCTACTCTATTATACTCTACTATATTGTATTCTATTCTACTCTATTATACTGTATTATACCGTATTCTACTCTACTCTATTATACTCTATTATACTGTATTCTACTCTACTCTACTCTATTATACTGTATTACACTGTATTCTACTCTACTCTACACTACTCTTTTCAAATCTATCTACTCTACTCTATTCCATTCTACTATGTTTGACTCTACTCTACTCTACTCTACTCTATTTCATTTGACTATATTCTACTCTACTCTACTCCATTTTATTATATTCTACTCTACTCTACTCTATTATATACCATTTTACTATACTCCACTCTACTCTACTCTATTCCATTTTACTCTATTCTACTCTACTCTATTCTACTCTATTCTGCTTTATTATACTCTATTCTACTCTATTCTGCTTTATTATACTCTATTCTAGCGATTTCCCTAATGAAGTCGATCCACATGCAGAGCCAATGTCTTCAGGGTGGTATAGTGCAGCAATGCCATTGGCTATCCTCCTATCCTCCTTCCTCTCCTCCTCACCCTACCCTACGTTTTCACTACAAGGCCTTGGTCTGAATGTTTAATTAACATCATGCCTTATCCAGGGTCATCCAGTATGCCAGTGAATGTTAAACATGCCAACCAGGTAAGACCAAACCAGACTAGTTTCTCCTTATCTACCTGGTAACAACACACCATAACAGACTAGTATCTCCTTATCTACCTGGTAACATCACCAGACTAGTTTCTCCTTATCTACCTGGTAACAACACACCACATCAGACTAGTATCTCCTTGTTTACCTGGTAACAACACACCACACCAGACTAGTATCTCCTTATCTACCTGGTAACAACACACCACACCAGACTAGTATCTCCTTATCTACCTGGTAACAACACACCACACCAGGCTAGTATCTCCTTATCTACCTGGTAACAACACACCACACCACACGAGAGAGAGAGAGAGAGAGAGAGAGAGAGAGAGAGAGAGAGAGAGTCAGTCGAGGACAATGTTTCAGGCATACAGTACACACACACACACTGAGAGGGACACACCCACACGCACTGGGAGGGACACACACACACACTCCCTGCCTTTCAGCCCCATCGGCTCCGTCATCGCAGGAGGAAAAGGTCTCTGACCTCCTTAAAGGGAGTCCATCCCCATGGCAGGCTTTAGCACTCTCCAAGCACATAACAATAGAAAAGAGAACAAGAAGACTGCCGTGAAACTAAAGATCATTCAATCCTCCTCACATTTCCTCCCACAGACAGAGCTAAACCACAGATATAAATACCATCTATTCCCCCCTACGTATATGCAAATTGGACAAGGCTATTTGTTTCACTCATCAGTCAGTCATTCTCTCTCAGTAAAATCATAGCTAATTATCCTGACGACTGTATCACAACAACGCCACTCCGCTGTCTGACACTTATCTCTCGTCACCACTGTTTAATCTGTCATGGGAATGAGAGATCCAGAGGAAGGGGGAGAGAGGAGAGAGAGAGAGGGATCATCACAGTCTCTAGAGAAAGCTTTCTGCCGGACCGGAGAAAAAGAGAGGGACAGAGGGATCGAGAGGAAGGGGGAGAGAGGAAAGAGAGAGGGATCGCCACAGACATTAAAAAACGATTCCGCTCTCTTCTGCTCAGTCGGATGGAAGGATAGAGGGATAGAGGGATAGATAGAGAGATGGGACTCACCGTGTCCACCCCGTAGCGAGGCATGGCCAGGGAAGTGGTAGATGGAGGCAGGGGCAGCATTAGTAGGGTGGTGCCTGGTCCCCTGGGTGTGGTGGTGGGGGTCAGGCCCAGGGTGGGGTTGTGAGAGGGGGGCGAGGGGCAGTGGTGCTCCTTCGTCAGGGGTGGCCGACAGGACCTGGAGGTCAGCAAAAGAGGAGCCCCAGGCGGACCCCACCACCACCCACCCCACAGCC
Source organism: Oncorhynchus tshawytscha (assembly GCF_018296145.1). Classification (NCBI taxonomy): domain Eukaryota; kingdom Metazoa; phylum Chordata; class Actinopteri; order Salmoniformes; family Salmonidae; genus Oncorhynchus; species Oncorhynchus tshawytscha. The sequence goes on from NC_056446.1 coordinate 36,097,912, forward strand.
AGGACCAGGGCACTCATCCAGGGGTAAGACCCCCAGCTACAGCCCCAGCCCTGGAGCTTCCCAACAGGCCGCATCATGGTCAGCTAAACCTCCCAACACAACACCCGGTGGTCTATAGAGAATAGTGCAGGCAGAAGTAGAGATCTCTGGGTTGTGAAGACCCCATGGAAACAAAAACTAAAATAACACGAAATCACCCCAGTGAAAAATCCAAACAAAGCGTGGCTCAGTTTTCCTTCTTTGTCTCTTTTCCTTGTCTCCTTTCCTCGACTCCTTCCTCCTGGTATAAATTGACCCCCTGTAGCTCACAGCAGCTCCTATTTATTCAGTTAGTAACTCAATCCATATTTTTAGTTCTTTTTATGCCCATGCTGCGAGTGTGTGTGCAGTTAGCGAGCGCAGGAGAGTGTGTGTGTGCAGTTAGCGAGCGCGGGAGAGTGTGTGTGTGTGTGTGTCGTCGTCACCTGGAGTGTATCCCCAACACCCCCTGTCACCTAGGTGCTGAGAGAGCGTGATGAGACGGGAACGACCTGCACCACTGGCTACTACGCGCTGCGCTTCACTCTGCACTTCTCCTCTGCTCTAGCAAGCCACAGATACAAAGCCACAGACGTGGCAATACGAGAGCGAGAGAGAGAGAGAGAGAGCGAGAGAGAGAGAGAGAGAGAGAGAGAGAGAGAGAGAGAGAGAGAGAGAGAGAGAGAGAGAGAGAGAGAGAGAGAGAGAGAGAGAGAGAGAGAGAGAGAGAGAGATAGAGAGAGATAGAGAGAGAGCCCCACACACACTGTCAGCTCTCCTCTCGACTCTTACCACCCTGTGTTCACTGCTCAGCAGTGCAGACTGGCTTGCCTTCTCTGCTCTCACTGCTATCACAATCTCTGTCAGTATTCTGAATTCTGCCTTACCTAGAGACTAAAGCCTTTTCTCTCTGTGAATCCTTTTTCTATTTTCTCATCCTTTTCTTTTCTTCCCAGGGAGAGAAGTGCAGCAGTCTGGGTTGTTAACCCTGGGAACCTCCAACTGATAGCTCTTAGTATTACTCCACAGGAGAAACAGAATGAGACGTACAGACATCGAGAGAGGGAGAGAGCTACTGAACAGAGAGAGAGGGAGGGTGGTAGAGAGCTACAGTTAAAGAGAGAGAGGGACAGGGAATGATGCAGAGGGAGAGAGAGGATGAGAGTAAAAGTGGCTCAGGTGAAACTAAGCGAAGATGATGGGACATAGAGAGGAGAAAAAAAGAGGAGGGGAGAACTCACAAGTGGGCCAGCCTATGGAAATGTCCCCCCAGCTCAGAGCAAATCAGGGAGGCCGGGCACATACTGCAGAGGAGTGAGATGTCTTTAGTCATGGGGAGGACAGATGGAGGGAGGGAAAAAGGAGTGGAGAGAGGGAGGAAAAGCGAGAAAGGGAGAGGATGAGATTGAGTAGGGGAGGAAGAAAGCAAGGATGGAATGGGGAGAGACGGGATGGAATGGAGAGAGACAGGATGTGAGAGAGAGAGAAAAAGGAAAGAGGCACAAGCGATGCCTGTGTTTTTCTATCTCTGGGAGGACATTTCCTGATGCAGGTTGGATGTTCCTAAAAGCCTATTCAAGCAAAGCTATAACTTCAGGCATTATACACACTTCTAAAGATATGGTGAATTTGAAAGAGTGAGCGAGAGAAAGAGAGAGAGCGAGAGAGTGCAAGAGAGAGAGAGAGAGATAGAGAGAGACAGAGCTCCTCTTGTCTCAAATACAAATGACAAGAACAAAAGCCTCTACTCCCCTTTCTGTCAATCAAAGTGTTTCTGAAGGGAGAGAAGCAAAATGGGTTTTGAATAAAAAGCTAAAAGCTTCTATCATAGATGCACACAGTAACCGAGTGCCATTTAATATTAAACCAAAACAACTTCATGAACAACAAACAGTTTTCAAGTGCTACTCTATAGTGGTTTTTAAATAAAGCACTGGAGAGAGATAATACATTCATGTGACAACCATTTATTTCATTTATTTAACTAAGGCAAGTCAGTTAAAAGAACAAATTCTTATTTACAATGACGGCCTACCTTGGCCAAACCCTAACCCGGATGACGCTGGGCCAATTGTGTGCCGCCCTATGGGACTCCCAATCACTGCAGGTTGTGATACAGCCTGGAATAGAACCAGGGTCTGTAGTGATATCTCTAGCGCTTACACCACTGAGCCACTCGGGAGCCTCTTTTTGATTACACCCCCTGTTAGTGAGCATTTCTCCTTTGCCCAGATAATCCATCCACCTGACAGGTAGAAGCTGATTAAACAGCACGATCATTACACAGGTGCACCTTATGCTGGGGACAATAAACGGACACTTTAAAATGTGCAGTTTTGTCAGACAACACAATGCCACAGATGTCTCAAGTTTTGAGGGAGTGTGCAATTGACATGCTGACTGCAGGAATGTCCACCAGAGCTGTTGCCAGAGAATGTAAATGGTAGAGAGGTAGAGCAATACGAACCGTAACTCAGTCAAATCTTTAAAATTATAGCATTTTTGCGTTTATATTTTAGATCAGTGTATACGCTCCTCTTTCTTTCTGTACCTACAGTAGATTTCAGTGAACAACAGACAAAAACTGTATATGTAATCTTATCAAAGTACAATGAACAAGGCAGACTTTGAGTTGAGAGAATGAAGGAAATTCTCTCTGCAGCAAAAGTTGAGCACTATTTCCACGTAGAAATTTACACAGTATCAAGGCTGTGACTTTACTGTCTGAGTCAATGGAGAAAGCTCCAGACCACAGTCATAGACAGCACACAGAACACCCATAGATGGGTGTTGTCTATGGGTGTTGTGGGTGTTGTCTTTGGGTGTTATGTGTGTTACAACACCCAAAGATACCACCCACAACACCCATAGACAACACCCACAACATCCATAGACAACACCAAAAACACCCGTAGACAACACCCACAACATCCATAACACTCATAGACAACACCCACAACACACATAGACAACACTCACAACATACATAACACCAATACACAACACTCAACACCCGTAGACAACACACATACAAACATCAACACACCAAAAATAGACACACCCTTGTCCTGCACACATGCAGACACACACAATTAAAAACACAGTTTGCTGATTGTATAATCACCTCTCAGTTAACAGCTTAATTCTGGCACAACATCTTTAATGAGTGACTTCCTACAGACATTAAATGTGTCATGACTCTCTCTCCTTGGTGGGGGTCAAATGTGCCACATTTTTTATGTATTTTATTTCACCTTTATTTAACCAGGTAGGCTAGTTGAGAACACCTTTATTTAACCAGGTAGGCTAGTTGAGAACACCTTTATTTAACCAGGTAGGCTAGTTGAGAACACCTTTATTTAACCAGGTAGGCAAGTTGAGAACAAGTTCTCATTTACAATTGCGACCTGGCCAAGATAAAGCAAAGCATTGTGACACATACAACAACACAGAGTTACACATGGAGTAAAACAAACATACAGTCAATAATACAGTATAAACAAGTCTATATACGATGTGAGCAAATGAGGCGAGATAAGGGAGGTAAAGGCAAGAAAAAGGCCATGGAGGCAAAGTAAATACAATATAGCAAGTAAAACACTGGAATGGTAGGTTTGCAGTGGAAGAATGTGCAAAGTAGAGATAGAAATAATGGGGTGCAAATGAGCAAAATAAATAAATAAATACAGTAGGGAAAGAGGTAGTTGTCTGGCCTAAATTATAGGTGGGCTATGTACAGGTGCAGTAATCTGTGAGCTGCTCTGACAGTTGGTGCTTAAAGCTAGTGAGGGAGATAAGTGTTTACAGTTTCAGAGATTTTTGCAGTTCGTTCCAGTCATTGGCAGAAGAAAACTGGAAGGAGAGGCGACCAAAGGAGGAATTGGTTTTGGGGGTGATCAGAGAGATATTCCTGCTGGAGCTTGTGCTACAGGTGGGTGCTGCTATGGTGACCAGCGAGCTGAGATAAGGGGGGACTTTACCTAGCAGGGTCTTGTAGATGACCTGGAGCCAGTGTTTTTTTTTGACAAGTATGAAGCGAGGGCCAGCCAACGAGAGAGTACAGGTCGCAGTGGTGGGTAGTATATGGGGCTTTGGTGACAAAACGGATGGCACTGTGATAGACTGCATCCCATTTATTGAGTAGGGTATTGGAGGCTATTTTGTAAATGACATCGCCGAAGTCGAGGATCGGTAGGATGGTCAGTTTTACGAGGGTATGTTTGGCAGCATGAGTGAAGGATGCTTTTTTGCGAAATAGGAAGCCAATTCTAGATTTAACTTTGGATTGGAGATGTTTGATGTGAGTCTGGAAGGAGAGTTTACAGTCTAACCAGACACCTAGGTATTTGTAGTTGTCCAGAGTAGTGATGCTGGACGGGCGGGCAGGTGTAGACAGCGAACGGTTGAAAAGCATGCATTTAGTTTTACTTGTATTTACTGTAAGAGCAGTTGGAGGCCACGGAAGGAGAGTTGTATGGCATTGAAGCTCGTCTGGAGGGTTTTTAACACAGTTTCCAAAGAAATCAGCTCGGCACATGGCTGACAGATAGCCAGATCCCCCTCTCTCCCACCAGAGGAGGGAGTTGGGCCTGTTTTATGACCTAAAAGCCAGTCGTAAAGTTTCTCTCTCTAACCCTGCAGTATTGAGAAGTTTAAAATGCTTTTGTTACCGAGACTCTTGCCACAAAAAACTTCAACATCAAACAATGGACACTGGGACAATATACTTCAACATCCGAACGTTGGGAATGATGAGAGATGGAATATGGAAAATTAATGTCTATTTAGTGATGTCATTAAAATGATCAGAAAGACGTTATAACGGAAACATTGTAATGTTAAACCTCTTGAGTGTAGGGGGCAGTATTTTGATGTTTGGATGAAAAACGTACCCAAATGAAACTGCCTATTTCTCAGGCCCAGAATCTAGAATTGTCACGTTCTGACCTTTATTTCCTTTGTTTTGTCATTATTTAGTATGGTCAGGGCGTGAGTTGGGGTGGGCAGTCTATGTTTGTTTTTCTATGATTTGGGTATTTCTATGTTTCGGCCTAGTATGGTTCTCAATCAGAGGCAGGTGTCATTAGTTGTTTCTGATTGAGAATCATACTTAGGTAGCCTGGGTTTCACTGTGTGTTTGTGGGTGTTTGTTCCTGTCTCTGTGTTTGCACCAGATAGGACTGTTTTGGGTTTTCACGTTTCTTGTTTTTGTATTCAGTTGTTCATGTGTACATTTACGCATTAAAAGAACCATGGACACTTACTACGCCGCATATTGGTCCTCTGATCCTTTTCGCCTCTCCTCTTCGGAAGAAGAGGAGGAAATCCCTTACAAGAATATGCATATAATTGTCAGATTAGGATAGAAAACACTCTAAAGTTTCCAAAACTGTCAAAAATATTGTCTGTGAGTATAACAGAACTGATATTGCAGGTGAAACCCTGAGGAAAACCCAACCAGGAAGTGCTGTTTTTCCTGAAAGCTCTCTGTTCTATTGCATGCCTTCCCTCCATTTAAAGGGATATCAAACAGATTCCTTTCTCCATTGCTTCCACATGGTGTGAACAGTCTTTAGACATAGTTTCAGGCTTTTATTCTGAAAAATGAGCGAGAAGGATCACATCGCGTCAGTGGATGTTTTGTGGAGTTTTGCATGCGCAACAGCTTGGAGCAGACATTTTCTCTCGCTCTCCTATTGAAAAAGATACGGTCCGGTTGAAATATTATCGATTATTTATTGTAAAAACAACCTGAGGATTGATTATAAAAAAGTTTGACACGTTTCTACGAACTTTACGGATACTATTTGGAATTTTCGTCTGCCCCGTCGTGACCGCTCGAGCCTGTGGATTTCTGAACAAACAAATGGAGGTATTTTGGATATAAAAATAATCTTTATGGAACAAAAGGAACATTTATTGTGTAACTGGGAGTCTCGTGAGTGCAAACATCCGAAGATCATCAAAGGTAAGCGATTCATTTTATTGCTTTTCTGACTTTCGTGACCAATCCACTTGGCTGCTAGCTTTTTGTAATGTTTTGTCTGCTGAGAGATGTCCTAACATAAACGCTTGGATAGCTTTTAATGTTAAGCTTTTTTGAAATCTGACACGCCAGGTGGATTAACAACAAGCTAAGCTGTGTTTTCCTATATTGTTGTGATTTCATGAAAATTAAATATTTTAAGTAATTTAATTTGAATTTGGCGCTCTGCAATTCAGCGGATATTGACGAAAATGATCCCGCTAATGGGATGGGTGCCCCAAGAAGTTAAGAGCTTTCATACTGCATATATCGGATTTACAGCTAAATGTTATTTGATTAAATATGAAACTATTTTTTTAAAGATAGAAATGTGATATTAGCCTTCTAAATGAGAATTGTGTTTTGTGCAAACTTGTGCCCAGTCAGTAGCCACGCCCAAGTGAGCTCAGAGTTTGTGTCAACATGACAGAACAACCTCCAAGGCCAGAGTGCTTGAAAGGACTCGCTAGTGAATTTACATTAGACCAAAACATGCCAAGTTGCTGCTGGCATTTAAAGTGGTCCTAGATGTACCCTGAATAATCAACCATCGAGACCAGAGAACATGAGGCCGTGGCCCACACATTGAAATGGTTAGAAACTTTGTGAAACCAGCCCAAAGCATCTGCAGTCTGCAGCTGTGCATGTAAAGTAGTCTAGGACATTTGACCAAAGACGAGAGGGAAGAACAGATCCCTCTGAACACCGGGTGGTGCATCTCTATTCTAACAAACACTCCAGAAAGAAGGAATCCTACAAATAAGGACATTGTGACTTCTGGTGGACAACCAGTGACTTACATCGAACCACTTCCCATAGAACCATCGAGTTCAACAGGGAGACGACAAAGACATCTATGCATAAATATATACATTGCATTTATTTTCCGAATGAGCGGTCGTTCATGTGCAAATTATTCATATTCCTGTGAGCGTAGCTTCCAAAAGTATGTACGATAAGTTGACTCTCTTTGTCTAACCCCACTCCGTACATACCTGGCAGAGTAGCCTAGTGGTTAGACAGTTGGACTTGTAACCGCAAAGGTTGCAAGATCAAATCCCAGAGCAGACAAGGTAAAAATAAGAATTTGTTCTTAGCTGACTTGCCTAGTTAAATAAAACGTATCCAAATGGTCAAGCTTTTTTTTAGTCCACTAGGGACCTGTTTTCATTGTATTATGTATGCTATCAATCACCTATGATGTGTATGTTTACGTATTCTGTATGATGATTAATTAGTTAGTAAATAAATAATTATGCCAATTTGTGGATCACTGACATATCACACTTAGGTTAGGGTTTGTGCAGATATCCAAGGATTATTCTAACGTTCAGAATGAGACTGATGAGGTAATAATTAATAATTGACTGTTTTGATGAGGTAATAATTGACTGTTTTGGATGAGGTAATTATAATTAATAATTGACTGTTATTGATGTAAGAGATATTTAGATAGTATTTAGAGTTTAATTCTGGAGATAGTAACTAGGTAAACAACTGTTCCCGTGGTGCCCCAAATTCCTAATGAGTTAATTGTTACATGATTAATTTAATCGAGTAATAATTAAACATAATAGGTAATTATTCGATAAATAGCAGTCATCACATTAATGATAGTCCCGTCAGGACGAATGATATATGTTATAAGCAATATTCCATAAACCTTCATTGGGATGACTAAATGATGTGGAACTGGAGGTGAAATAAGAAACACCTCATAATATATGTATTTCCTGTCAAATGAACAGATTGGTGTTGCAGACAGTCCAGGTATCAGTGTGAAGGAGCTCTCTCTCTCTCTCTCTCTGTCTCTCTCTCTCTCTGTCGCACTCTCTAACTCTCTCTCGCTCTCTCTCTCTGTTGCTCTCTCTCTCTCTCTTGCTCTCTCTCTCTCTGTCTCTCTTTCTCTCTCTTTCTCTCTCTCTTCCAGAAATCAAATCTGAAAATCACATCAGGGTGCCAAGACTGACTTTCAACTGGGAATCCGACATTTTGGATACTGTTCTGCACGCGCGCACTCACACACAGATACACACTCACACACAGATGCACACTCACACACAGATACACACTCACACACACACACACACGTGCAACTGCTACAGGCTTAGTTTCTACAGCTGCAGCTGCATAAGCCAGTGATCGGTGAAACGATTAATCAAAAATCCTAACTGATGTTAGTATTCGATTACTTGCGAGAGAGAGACAGATAGAGGGAAATAGAGAGAGAGAGAATTAATTAATCTGAATGAATTGATCCATGTGACATTGCTACATACACGTATACAGCCTAACATGTGACATTCTTAATTTAATCAAAATTACACTTTGTGTACACCATGCAAAAGACAGAGTAGCTTGCTGTTTTTGTGGGCAATCACACCGGCATTACAGTCAAAGGCTCCACAGCCTAGTCCTAAATATTTCAAAAACTTAAACCATTGTAATTGGGACAAATCATTCACTAAACCCTAAACATCAACTTAATCTTGTAATAAATAATGTGGAAATTGATTAAGTTGAGCTGACTAAACTGCTTGGAGTAAACCTGGATTGTAAATGGTCATGGTCAAAACATATTGACACAACAGTAGCTAAGATGGAGAGAAGTCTGTCCATAATAAAGCACTGCTCTGCCTTCTTGACAGCATGATCAACCAGGCAGGTCCTACAGGCCCTGGTTTTGTCGCACCTGGACTACTGTTCAGTGGTGTGGTCAAGTGCACAAAAAATGACTTAGGAAAATTGCAGTTTGCTCAGAACAAGGCAGCTGGACCTTGGATGTACACCGAGAGCTAATATTAATAATATGCATGTAAATCTCTCCTGGCTCAAAGTGGAGGAGAGTTTGACTTCAACACTACTTGTATTGATGAGAGGTATTGACATGTTGAATGCACGAGTTGTCTGTTTGAACTACTGGCACACAGCTCAGACACCCCATGCATTCCCCGCCGCAAGACATGCCAAGAGGTCTTTTCACAGTCCCCAAATTCAGAACAGATTTTGGGTGTACACTGTACTACATAGAGACATGACTACATAAAACTCTATTCCACATTAAGTAAATGACGCAAGCAGTAGAATTACCTTCTTTTGGCTGGGGGCAGTAGCTTGGATGAATAAGGTGCCCAGAGTAAACTACCTGCTACTCAGGCCCAGTTGCATATTATTAGTAGATTCGAATAGAAAACACTCTGAAGTTTCTAAAACTGTTAGAATTATGTCTTTGAGTATAACAGAACTCATATGGCAGGCAAAAACCTGAGAAGAAATCCAACCATGAAGTGGGAAATCTGAGGTTTGTAGTTTTTCAACTCATTGCCTATCGAATATACAGTGTCTATGGGGTCATATTGTACTTCCTAAGGCTTCCACTAGATGTCAACAGTCTTCAGAACGTTGTTTGATGCTTCTACTGTGAGGTAGGGGGGAATGGGAGTTGAATGAGTCAGACGTCTGTCAGAATGGCAAGAGCAGTTCACGCGCGTTCACGTGAGAATTGGCTTGCATTCCATTGCATTTCTACAGACAAAGGAATTCTCCAGTTGGAACATTATTGAAGATGTATGTTAAAACATCCTAAATATTAATTCTATACTTCGTTTGACATGTTTCTACGGACTGTAACGGAACTTTTTGACTTTTCGTCTGGACCTAGTGAACGCGCCTCATAAATTTGGATTACTGGGCTAAATGTGCGAACAAAAGGAGGTATTTGGACATAAATGATGGACTTTATCGAACAAACCAAACATTTATTGTGGACCTGGGATTGCTGGGAGTGCATTCTGATGAAGATCATCAAAGGTAAGTGAATATTTATAATGCTATTTCTGACTTTGTTGACTCCACAACATGCAGATATCTGTATGGCTCGTTTTGTTGTCTGAGCGCTGTACACAGATTATTGCATGGTGTGCTTTTTTGGTAAAGCCTTTTTTAAATTTGACACAGCCGTTGCATTAACCTCTTGAGCTTATGGCTGAATACTGCCCCCGTTGGAGGAAGTGCGTACCCATAGTAAACTGAAAATATGTTTTTCCAAAATTGCTAATATATGCATATAATAATAATTATTGAATAGAAAACACTCTAAAGTTTCTAAAACCGTTTAAATTATGTCTGTATGTAAAGCAGAACTCTCAGGGCAGCCTTTCTCCCAAACTCTCTCTTGTCAAGAGAAAAGTTGGGTCAACTTTGACGTCATCGCCCCCACCCTTCCCAGGCAGCTACCGATCTGGGAACAGTATGTATTTGTTCAGCGCGATGTCTGCTTTCAATTGGCACGTTCATTGTTTGAATTTCGCGCTCCCTCATCCTTTGGCGGGCGAAAATGCCCGGGTCACTCTCACATACATGCACTCTATTGCGCGCGGCCGATTTGGGGAACGTTCTTTTCCAATAGACACCAGTTGAAGCCGGTTCGTTTGTTCGCGATGATCATTGTTTTACATGATAAAAACATCATTTTGCTCGATTCTGCACTTAGTTTGACCAGTTTAGTCGACATATAATATGTAATTTTGAAGTTTTGATGCGCAAGAGTGCGGGACCAGAAGGAGCAGAAGTTATTTTGGGTGCATTTCAGCTGAAGCTGTTAGCATATGCTAATACAAAGACGCACAACTTGAAACCAAACGATGTATTGGGTAAGTATGACTCCTTCTACGTCTTCTGATCGAAGAACATCAAAGGAAAGGGAATATTTATGTGGTTATTTTGGGTTTCTGTGGACTCCAAACGTAGAGGAGACACTGCTAATATCTGAGCGCCGACTCATAGCATAGACTAGTGAACGAATTCTGTAACATTAAAAATAAATGTAACACAGCGGTTGTATTAAGAAGAAGTGTATCTTTGTAACTATATGTAGAACATGTATATTTAGTCATGTTTATTGCTTGTTATCTGACGTTATCTGTCGGAGCTATCATAATTTCTCCGGACATTTTGAGTAGCATTTTTGAAATGTCGTCATTGTAAACAGAGATTTATGGATATTAATGGCATATTATTGAAAAAAAAAATGTACTGTGTAACATGTAATATTACTGTCATCTGATGAAGATTTTCAAAAGGTTAGTGAATTATTTATTTTTTAATCCTACTTTTAAATTTTATATTTTCTGGGACAAAATGGCCGCCGCTTGCCTTTTGTTTCGGTGGTGGTCTAATATAAATGTGTGCTATGTTTTCGCCGTAAAACATTTTAGAAATCTGACTTGCTGGGTAGATGAACAAGGTGTTTATCTTTCATTTGAGCTATTGGACTTGTGTAGGTGTGGAGGTTAAATATTTCTAAGAATATTTTTTCGCATTTTGCGTTATGCTAATGAGCTTGAGCCGTAGTCACGATCCCGGATCCGGGATGGGTAGCATCAAGAGGTTTTAAGGAGAGGTTTATCTAAAGTTCCATTCATAACAGTTGTATATTTTATCTATGTTTATTTCTGTAAAGTGATGTGGCTCTCTGCAATATTACCAGATGTTTTTTGAAGCAAAACATTACTGAACATAACGCACCAATGTAAACTGAGATTTTTGGTTAAATATGAACTTTATCGAACAAAACATACATGTATTGTGTAACATGAAGTTCTATGAGTGTCATCTGATGAAGATCATCAAAGGTTAGTGATTAATTTTATCTCTATTTCTGCTTTTTGTGACTCCTCTCTTTGGCTGGAAAAATGGCTGTGTTTGTCTGTGACTAGGTGCAGACCTAACATAATAATTTGGTGTGCTTTCGTCGTAAAGCCATTTTGAAATTGGACACTGTGGTGGGATTAACAACACGTTTATCTTTAAAATGGTGTAAAATACTTGTATGTTTGAGGAATTTTAATTATGAGATTTCTGATGTTTTTAATTTGGCGCCCTGCACTTTCACTGGCTGTTGTCATATCGATCCTGTTAGCGGGATCTAAGCCATAAGAAGGTTTACTATTAGATTAAAAAAACAGATACAAATACACCTAATGGAACAGTGGGGTCTGTGAAGCAACACAAACATAGGCACAGACACATGCATAAACACACACACACAAGATAACATACGCACTATACACACGCGTACACATGTACTTTGTACTGTAGATATGTGGTAGAGGTGGAGTAGGGGCTTGAGGGCACACAGTGTGTTGTAGATATGTGGTAGTGGTGGAGAAGGGGCCTGAGGGCACACAGTGTGTTGTAGATATGTGGTAGTGGTGGAGTAGGGGCCTGAGGGCACACAGTGTGTTGTAGATATGTGGTAGAGGTGGAGAAGGGGCCTGAGGGCACACAGTGTGTTGTAGATATGTGGTAGAGGTGGAGTAGGGGCTTGAGGGCACACAGTGTGTTGTAGATATGTGGTAGAGGTGGAGCAGGGGCCTGAGGGCACACAGTGTGTTGTAGATATGTGGTAGTGGTGGAGTAGGGGCCTGAGGGCACACAGTGTGTTGTAGATATGTGGTAGAGGTGGAGAAGGGGCCTGAGGGCACACAGTGTGTTGTCGATATGTGGTAGAGGTGGAGAAGGGGCCTGAGGGCACACAGTGTGTTGTAGATATGTGGTAGAGGTGGAGTAGGGGCCTGAGGGCACACAGTGTGTTGTAGATATGTGGTAGTGGTGGAGAAGGGGCCTGAGGGCACACAGTGTGTTGTAGATATGTGGTAGTGGTGGAGTAGGGGCCTGAGGGCACACAGTGTGTTGTAGATATGTGGTAGAGGTGGAGAAGGGGCCTGAGGGCACACAGTGTGTTGTAGATATGTGGTAGAGGTGGAGAAGGGGCCTGAGGGCACACAGTGTGTTGTAGATATGTGGTAGAGGTGGAGAAGGGGCCTGAGGGCACACAGTGTGTTGGAGATATGTGGTAGAGGTGGAGTAGGGGCCTGAGGGCACACAGTGTGTTGTAGATATGTGGTAGAGGTGGAGTAGGGGCCTGAGGGCACACAGTGTGTTGTAGATATGTGGTAGAGGTGGAGAAGGGGCCTGAGGGCACACAGTGTGTTGTAGATATGTGGTAGAGGTGGAGAAGGGGCCTGAGGGCACACAGTGTGTTGTAGATATGTGGTAGAGGTGGAGAAGGGGCCTGAGGGCACACAGTGTGTTGTAGATATGTGGTAGAGGTGGAGAAGGGGCCTGAGGGCACACAGTGTGTTGTAGATATGTGGTAGAGGTGGAGTAGGGGCCTGAGGGCACACAGTGTGTTGTAGATATGTGGTAGTGGTGGAGTAGGGGCCTGAGGGCACACAGTGTGTTGTAGATATGTGGTAGTGGTGGAGTAGGGGCCTGAGGGCACACAGTGTGTTGTAGATATGTGGTAGTGGTGGAGAAGGGGCCTGAGGGCACACAGTGTGTTGTAGATATGTGGTAGTGGTGGAGAAGGGGCCTGAGGGCACACAGTGTGTTGTAGATATGTGGTAGAGGTGGAGTAGGGGCCTGAGGGCACACAGTGTGTTGTAGATATGTGGTAGAGGTGGAGTAGGGGCCTGAGGGCACACAGTGTGTTGTAGATATGTGGTAGAGGTGGAGTAGGGGCCTGAGGGCACACAGTGTGTTGTAGATATGTGGTAGAGGTGGAGAAGGGGCCTGGGGGCACACAGTGTGTTGTGAAATCTGTGAATGTATTGTATTTTTAAATTGCATAAACTGACTTAATTTGCTGGACGCAAGGAAGAGTAGCTAATGTGGACCTTTAATAAATACAAATACAGCCTAGCAGGTAATGTGGGATATTTCAATGCAAAATGGAATTCAAATTATGAAAGGAAGTTACCTTAGTAAGAAGGAGTAGACAAGAATGAGCAACCAACAGGCTGTTGTTGAATCTGAATGGAGTTGCTGTTGTAGACAAAGATGGAGAGCTAGGCTAAAAATCCTAAATGAGCCTAGTTGGCTAGTTGGCTAACTTTGCTGGCTGGCATAGCTAGCTTCTTTAAATCAATTTGATGAAGTCAAGACAGGCACCACCAGATGGCATGATAGATACTGTAACCGAGACACATCTCACTCGCTTCTGTTTTCTGGTACATATACAGTCAATGAACTAAGCAAACTAGACCCAACTGCTAATGCTTTAGTCCTATGGGACAGCCACCCCTTTAAGCAGACCAGAACTGTGAGAAACACTTTTTGATAATCGGACCGAGTGGGACATCTTCATTTATCCACCATCTTTGGATATCCTATGGCAGAAAAAAGTTAGTCAAACTAGTTTGAGTTTGGCTACTTTCTCTCCCTCCCTCCCTTCCGTCTCACAAAACGGACCCCTGCCCTTCCCCCTCCCTGTTGCAACAAGTGCTATTTAGAAAAAGTTTCACAAAAACACATGTACTGTACTTCAACTATCCGAATATACCAAAACATTCCTTGATATTATTTGAATAGTGACATTTTTTTCAAATGCCCATCCCTAGTCTATGCACTATGCATCCTGCTACTAGCGCAACGAATCACCAGATCTTCAGAACTCAATCTCATATTCCCTGAGCTCTGACTTATAAGCATCTTATTTGGACAGGCCTCGTGGTGACTTATCCAATAAGCATCTTACTTTAGACAGGCCTCGTGGTGACTTATCCAATAAGCATCTTACTTTAGACAGGCCTCGTGGTGACTTATCCAATAAGCATCTTACTTTAGACAGGCCTCATGGTGACTTATCCAATAAGCATCTTACTTTAGACAGGCCTCGTGGTGACTTATCCAATAAGCATCTAACTTTAGACAGGCCTCATGGTGACTTATCCAATAAGCATCTTACTTTAGGCAGGCCTCATGGTGACTTATCCAATAAGTATCTTATTTTAGACAGGCCTCGTGGTGACTTATCCAATATATATATATGTATATATATATATATATATATATATATATATCTTACTTTAGATAGGCCTCGTGGTGAGCTGGTAATTAACACTCTTCAGAATCAGTTAATTAGAGTTTTGATTTCACTGAGGTGAGACAGCTGAAGTACCTCTAACTCTGTGTGTGTGTGTGTGTGTGTGTGTGTGTGTGTGTGTGTGTGTGTGTGTGTGTGTGTGTGTGTGTGTGTGTGTGTGTGTGTGTGTGTGTGTGTGTGTGTGTGTGTGTGTGTGTGTGTGTGTGTGTGTGTGTGTGTAATACTGTACAATATGTGGAACCAGTACATGCAAGGCTGTGAATGCCACCTGCGGGTCTTAAATGTAAGAGAGAGAGAGGAGGGCGCAGAGGGACTTACAGTCCTGTCTGTGTGGCAGGAAGGTTATTGCCTGGAGTGTGCAGTCAGTGAGTGAATGATGATTGAAAGCTATGTTATTTTATTCATAAGAACGATTTCTACGAAGGGAGGCACATCCCGTCCAATGTACATTGAGTAAATGGTGATTGAAAGCTGGATGCTTTTATGCAGTTACATTTTAATGTAACTACATGCGATTTAAAATGTAATCTACGTACTCCCTAAATATAATTACTTATCACGAGAGGGCCATAAACAATACCTATTAATGCTGCATACTTCAAGAAAGGTTGAAATCTCACCTTTCTGCTAAAAATAGTTATGAATTGCTGAGGTGTACTCACTTTTGAGGACACAAAACTGTGTGAATAAGGCTTGGCATTACTTAGAAAGCATCTAAATATAGTATAATCAAATTCTAAAATGAATAACTAAAAGATTTCACCTTCCATATAACTGCCAAATTCATATTAGTACGTTTAGTGTTCTAGAAAATGTGCATATTTTCTAAAGGTTTCTCTTGATCAAAACATCTGCCCCCACTGCTGTGAGTCACACAGAGCTCTAGCTTAGCTTCCTGAACTCGTTAGGGACTCACCTTCCATCACATATTAATCTTGTCTGTCTATGACAAACCAAAAGTGTTTTTTGTTTAAAATAAAATAAAATAAAAATATACATTTTAGATTTAATGGCTATAAATCATTATCTGAATGTGATGTAGTGATGAAACCACTCTCCTGCTGTGTTATGATGTACAGGCATATGCCTTGATAGTGGTTGTGATGCTGGGTCAGGGTTCAGCCAAGATTTGATGGATAGTCAGAAGAGCGAATTAAATGATAGGTGGGACATCCCAGCTTCAACTGGTTTCATATTTCACATCCTGTCACACAGGCTCAAAAAAAGATATGCCGTCCACAGAAACACGCAGGTCCCCTAAACAGGGGACATTACATCTAAGAGGTTAGGAGAGACCTATTCTATGAGTGGTGATTGAAATTCACCTTTAATAGGGGATATATATCCTACTGCCACAATTGTCTCTGATAGTGACTGAGTGACATTAACATCAACATTGAGATGTTAAACATATTACACTATTGTCTCTGATAGTGAACAGAGTGACATTAACATCAACATTGAGATGTTAAACATATTACACTATTGTCTCTGATAGTGAACCCAGTTGGAATAAATATGAGGAGGAGAGGAACGTTCCCTCCTTTTCCACTGGGCCCACTGTGAGAAAAACAACAGTGTGATATTTCTACTTCAAAACATCTGCATAGAAACGGAACAAAACGTATCCTTGTTTGAAGTGGCTGCTTTTAACAGAGATATTTAGCAGAAGGGAGATAAAGAAGTAGAATAACATTCTGGGGCATCTGGAGTAGGAGAACTAAGACACAGGAGAGGAATGAGAGATGTTCGTATCCCACAATATCTACAGCAATACAGTAAACATCATTTAAATCCTTCTTCTTTAACGTCAGCTTCAAGGCTCCATGACCAGAGGTGGTGTGTGTGTGTGTGTGTGTGTGTGTGTGTGTGTGTGTGTGTGTGTGTGTCTGTGTCTGTGTGTGTGTGTGTGTGTGTGTGTGTGTGTGTGTGTGTGTGTCTGTGTGTGTATCCACCACCCATACTGGTGTGTATTCAATAGTGTTGTTGTTTTATCAACCTACCTTCACACTTTACCAGTGCTACTGCTAATCCTCAGCTCCTGGGCTCTGAGCCATTCAACATTTCACTTCCAACACAGCCATCACACTCTGTCATGTCACACAGACACAGACTGGGGAACAGACTGTCAAACTATCCTCCCTCACCTAGAGAAGTCATGAAACCACTAGAGTCCTGACTTATGACTTGGTAGATCACTTAGCCATATATAACATCACACATCTCCAAAGGGATGGAACTAAATATTGTGTAGCAATGGTGGTTAAGTGAACTACACTCTTGTGTTGACTAAAGCTTGACCGACACTTGATGCATCATGTTTGTTTCCAATGCTATCGATGGTTTGCTACAAGGCCCATCAAACACAAAAATGTAACATGAATTCCACAAACACTTTTAATCTGCCGGCACTAACACGTAAAACTGCCTGTTGTCAAACTGACACAGGAAACAAGGCCATCCGTTTGACAGATATAATCAACCATATAATGAAAAGAAACCAAGAACCTGGAGCCGATAAACACATGGCCCTATCAGCAAGCTGAGCCGATAAACACATGGCCCTATCAGCAAGCTGAGCCGATAAACACATGGCCCTATCAGCAAGCTGAGCCGATAAACGCATGGCCCTATCAGCAAGCTGAGCCGATAAACACATGGCCCTATCAGCAAGCTGAGCCGATAAACACATGGCCCTATCAGCAAGCTGAGCCGATAAACACATGGCCCTATCAGCAAGCAGAGCCGATAAACACATGGCCCTATCAGCAAGCTGAGCCGATAAACACATGGCCCTAT
Source organism: Oncorhynchus tshawytscha (assembly GCF_018296145.1). NCBI lineage: Eukaryota > Metazoa > Chordata > Actinopteri > Salmoniformes > Salmonidae > Oncorhynchus > Oncorhynchus tshawytscha. Next base: position 36,115,641 of record NC_056446.1, read on the forward strand.
CAGCAAGCTGAGCCGATAAACACATGGCCCTATCAGCAAGCTGAGCCGATAAACGCATGGCCCTATCAGCAAGCTGGTCTCATCAGCAAGCTGAGCCGATAAACGGATGGCCCTATCAGCAAGCTGACCTGATAAACGCATGGCCCTATCAGCAAGCTGAGCCGATAAACGCAGGGTCTCATCAGCAAGCTGAGCCGATAAACGCATGGCCCTATCAGCAAGCTGAGCCGATAAACACATGGCCCTATCAGCAAGCTGAGCCGATAAACACATGGCCCTATCAGCAAGCTGAGCCGATAAACACATGGCCCTATCAGCAAGCTGAGCCGATAAACACATGGCCCTATCAGCAAGCTGAGCCGATAAACACATGGCCCTATCAGCAAGCTGAGCCGATAAACACATGGCCCTATCAGCAAGCTGGTCTCATCAGCAAACCTATCAGCAAGCTGAGCCATGCTCACATTAAACACAGAGCGAAGTGTTGCAGAGCAGTACAGAACTACATACGGACAAACCAGACTGTATGAATGAGGCCTTACACCCTCCACTATTGTCACGCCCTGACCGTAGATTGCTTTGTAGGTTTCTATTTTTAGTTTGTTCAGGGTGTGATGTGGGTGGGTATTCTATGTTGCAGGTCTAGGTTTTCTTTTTCTATGTGTTTGGCCTGGTATGGTTCTCAATCAGAGGCAGCTGTCTATCGTTGTCTCTGACTGAGAACCATACTTAGGTAGCCTGTTTTCCCATTTTGAGTTGTGGGTGATTATTTTCTGGTTAGTGTTTTGTGTGAGTACCTGACAGAACTGTTGCGTTTTGTTCTACTTTTGTTTTTGTTTCAGTGTTCCGGTTATAATCAACAACATGGACACTTACCACGCTGTGCATCTCAGAAGAGGATCGTTACAACTGTATAATCATAAGAACCAATAACCTTGGTGGACCAGAACTACTGCAGAACAATATAGAGCTACTATACCCAAACGTACACTTAACACTAGCTTCCCTACTGTATACTGAGAAGAACCTGTGTGGACAGAAAACACTGGGCTAGCTGAGACTAGTCACAGTCACACTGAGAAAACTGAACTGCTGCAAGGTACAGAGGTTTGGAGCAACGAGGGGCAACACCAGACCTCTAATTTTACACTGGAGTCCAGCGGTGAGCTTGCAGGCCCATTCGACCATCCCATCTCACTTCTGATGTCTTATTGTGGCTGGGAAAAATGATGTTCCTGGGGAACCTAGTCCAACTCCCAAACCTGGTATTACTCACTCTGAACAGTACGTGTGAGCTGCATAGCTTTCCGAACCATGGCAGGAGCCTGCCTGCCATCAGAGGGCAGGTGTAGGCACTAAGCACAAAGGGAGAACTCTCTCTAGCTGACTTGCCTGGAGATATTACTTTGAAAAGTGGCAGGTGTGAATTGATTCATCCATCCTTTGCTTTGCAATCCACACATGGGCATAGGGAATAAATTGCCTCCGGAGTTGGCATGTCTCCAAATCTATACAGGCAAAGTACTGCACATGGCCCTGAGTGTTACCTTTGAAAACAAGAGGCCTCCAAAGGCCAAGTACCTGTTCTACATGCTGTTGTAATTATTATGCCCCTGTGAATAAACATTGGTGCTCTATGTTTTAGGGTTTTCAAATGCATGAATCATTGGCTAGTACGGTAATCAGACACATCCAAGAGTACTTACTATGCTGAACAAAAATATAAATGCAACATGCAAACAATTCCAAAGATGTTACTGAGTTATTACTGAGTTATAGTTGTCACGACGTGCCCCTTTTGGGTGAGGATCATTGCCCCCTCTCTCTCAATTCAATTCAAGTCAAGGGCTTTATTGGCATGGGAAAGATATGTTAACATTGCCAAAGCAAGTGAGGTAGATAATATACAAAAGTGAAATAAGCAATAAAAATGAATGGTAAACATTTAACATACAGAAGTTTCAAAAGAATAAAGACATTACAAATGTCATATTATGTCTATATACAGTGTTGTAACGATGTACAAATGGTTAATGTACAAAAGGGAAATAAATAAGCATAAATTTGGGTTGTATTTACAATGGTGTTTGTTCTTCACTGGTTGACCTTTTCTTGTGGCAACAGGTCACAAATCTTGCTGTTGTGATGGCACACTGTGGTATTTCACCCAGTAGATATGGGAGTTTAGCAAAATCGAGTTTGTTTTCGAATTCCTTGTGGATCTGTGTAATTTAAGGGAAATATCTGTCTCTAATATGGTCATACATTGGGCATAAGGTTAGGAAGTGCAGCTCAGTTTCCAGCTCATTTTGTGGGCAGTGGGCACATAGCCGGTCTTCTCTTGAGAGCCATGTCTGCCTCGGCCTTTCTCAAAAGCAAAGCTATACTCACTGAGTCTGTACATAGTCAAAGCTTTCCTTAAGTTTGGGTCAGTCACAGTTGTCAAGTTTTCTGCCACTGTGTACTCTCTGTTTTGGGCCAAATAGCGTTCTAGTTTGCACTGTTTTTTTGTTAATTATTTCCAATGTGTCAAGTAATTATCTTTTTGTTTTCTCATGATTTGGTTGGGTCTAATTGTGTTGCTGTCCTGGGGCTCTGTGGGGTGTGTTTGTGTTTGTGAATCAGCCAAATTCTGCTCTGCATGCATTATTTCGTGTTCTACGTTATACATGGAGGATATTTTTGCTGAATTCTGCATGCAGTGTCTCAATTTGATGTTTGTCCCATTTTGTGAATTCTTAGTTGGTGAGCGGACCCCAGACCTCACAACCATAAAGGGCAATGGGTTCTATAACTGATTCAAGTATTTTTAGTCAGATCCTAATTGGTATGTTGAATTTTATGTTCCTTTTGATGGCATAGAATGCCCTTCTTGCCTCGTCTCTCAGATCGATCACAGCTTTGTGGAAGTTTCCTGTGGCGCTGATGTTTAGGCCAAGGTATGTATAGTTTTTTGTGTGCTCTAGGGCAACGGTGTCTCTCTCTCTCTCCCACCAAAGGTTTACGACGGTTGTAAATACCAAAACTCCTTTCCCCACTCTGCCAAAACGAACGTTGAGAATCCCTTTGTTACCACAGAGAAAGACTTTGCAGTACGGTAACCTCAAAAGGCTGATTAATGTAACAATATGTCTGTATTCCAAACAGCTGAAATTGTCAGTGGGTACTTAAAGAAGAATCATGTTGAATTCATTACTCATTTGTAATGTAACTACCATGGCAGAACAACACAACTGTATCTCTGAATGTGTATACTTCCCAGTTACCAGAATTACATCTAAATGTTGTATATGATTAAATATGAAACTCTTTGTGAGAAGATGAAATGTCATCTTAGCCTTCTGAATGAGAGAATGGTTTTTCATATAAAGTTTTAACTAGTCAGTGACCCAAGTGAGTACAGACGTTGGCGTCATGGAACGCCTCTTTTTTCCAGAAGTGTATAAAATCACCCGTGACAAACTTTACATTTAGACCGAAACATGCAGGGTTGCTGCTGATGTGTGAAGTGGTTCTAGCTATGACCTGGATAATCAACAATAGAGACCAATAGATTTCTACAGAAGGAGCAGATGGCGCTTTACCAATCTGCAGCTGAAAATGTGCGCAAGTCTAGGACGAGGACACCGACAACCGCGGAAGCAACTATTCTAACAGATCAACTCTAAGAACAATGGTACTCTGAAATATCCATTCTCAGGAACATTTCCCGATGCAACGACCATTAGTACGCCTGACAAAGCCATTATAACAGAGGTACAACGGACACGTGACCAAGTTAAATACCCAGACTCTCTGATGAACTATTCTCCACTGACTGATCCAGTGTTTTCAATGGAGAGACAGCAATGACATACAAGCGTACATATGTACATCGCATTTCTAAAATCCAAATGAGTGGTTGTTAGGACATATCCATATTTACAATGAACGTATTCAACTGTATGTAAGTACAGTCGTGTCCAAAAGGTTGGAGAATGACACAAATATACATTTTCACAAAGTTTGCTGCTTCAGTGTTTTTAGATATTTTTATTAGATGTTACTATGGACAACTGAAGTATAATTATAAGCATTTCATAAGTGTCAAAGGCTTTTATTGACAATTACATGAAAAAAAACTACTAGCGTTGCAGTTCTTGACACAAACTGGTGAACATGGCACCTACTGCAATACCCTGTTCAAAGGCACTTAAATATTTTGTCTTGCCCATTCACCCTCTGGATGGCACATATGCACAAACCATGTCTCAAGGCTTAAACATCCTTATCTCCTCCCCTTCATCTACACTGATTGCAGTGGATTTAACATGTGACATCAATATGGAATCATAGCTTTTACCTGGATTCACCTGGTCAGTCTGTTCTTAATGTTTTGGTTACTGAGTCTATATCACACTATGAACTTTAAGGCCTCTCATCATGTACAGCCGTGGCCAAAAAGTTTTGAGAATGACACAAATATTAATTTTCACAAAGTTTGCTGCTTCAGTGTCTTTAGATATTTTTGTCAGATGTTACTATGGAATACTGAAGTATAATTACAAGCATTTCATAAGTGTCAAAGGCTTTTATTGACAATTACATGAAGTTGATGCAAAGAGTCAATATTTGAAGTGTTGACCCTTCTTTTTCAAGACCTCTGCAATCCACCCTGGCATGCTGTCAATTAACTTCTGCGCCACATCCTGACTGATGGCAGCCCATTCTTGCATAATCAATGCTTGGAGTTTGTCAGAATTTGTGGGTTTTTGTTTGTCCACCCGCCTCTTGCGGATTGACCACAAGTTCTCAATGGGATTAAGGTCTGGGGAGTTTCCTGGCCTTGGACCCAAAATATTTTGTTCCCCGAGCCACTTAGTTATCACTTTTGCCTTATGGCAAGGTGCTCCATCATGCTGGAAAAGGCATTATTCATCACCAAACTGTTCCTGGTTGGTTGGGAGAAGTTGCTCTCGGAGGATGTGTTGGTACCATTCTTTATTCATGGCTGTGTTCTTAGGCAAAATTGTGAGTGAGCCCACTCCCTTGGCTGAGAAGCAACCCCACACATGAATGGTCTCAGGATGCTTTAGTGTTGGCATGACATAGGACTGATGGTAGCGCTCACCTTGTCTTCTCCGGACAAGCTTTTCGGAAGCACCAAAAAATCGGAAATGGGATTAGTCAGAGAAAATGACTTTTCCCCAGTCCTCAGCAGTCCAATCCCTGTACCTTGTGCAGAATATCAGTCTGTCCCTGATGTTTTTCCTGGAAAGACGTGGCTTCTTTGCTGCCCTTCTTGACACCAGCCAATCCTCCAAAAGTGTTCACCTCACTGTGCGTGCAGATGCACTCACACCTGCCTGCTGCCATTCCTGAGCAAGCTCTGTACTGTTGGTGCCCCGATCCCGCAGCTAAATCAACTTTAGGAGACGGTCCTGGCGCTTGCTGGTCTTTCTTGGGCGCCCTTCACAGCAATTGAACTCCTTGAAGTTCTTGATGATCCGATAAATGGTTGATTTAGGTGCAATCTTACTGGCACCAATATCCTTGCCTTTGCAGCCCTTTTAGTGCAAAGCAATGATGATGGCAAGTGATGACAGAGGAAGAACAATGATTCCAAGCACCACCCTCCTTTTGAAGCTTCCAGTCTGTTATTCAAACTCAATCAACATGACAGAGTGATCTCCAGCCTTGTCCTCGTCAACACTCACACCTGTGTTAACGAGGGAATCACTGACATGTCAGCTGGTCCTTTGTGGCAGGGCTGAAATGCAGTGGAAATGTTTTTGGGGGATTCAGTTCCTTTGCATGGCAAAGAGGGACGTTGCAATTAATTGCAATTCATCTGAAACTCTTCATAACATTCTGGATTATATGCAAATTGCCATCATACAAACTGAGGCAACAGACTTTGTGAAAATTTATATTTGTGTCATTCTGAAAACTTCTGGCCATGACTGTAATGGGTCCATTCTGTTCTCTCTCTTTCTTATCTGTCCCCATCCCCTTTCCTTTGTCTACCAAGCCGTCATATCAGTTTTGTCCACTAGGGACTTTTTATTTGTGTCGTGTTAGTAAACAATGTATGACCTATTGTTTGTGTGTGTGTGTGTTTATGTAATTATGTTATTGATTAAGTTATTTAGTAAATAAATAATGAAGCTTATTTGTTTATCACTGATTCATGATCTATGCTCGGGTTCGTGCAGATATCCAAGGGTTTGCGACATTCAGAATATGACTGATGAGGTGATAATACATTAATAAGTGACTGTAATCGATAAGATATGAAAATATCATAAGAGTTAAATTTGGGAAATAGAGACTCTTTAAAGATTTTACCGTGGTGCCCCGACATCCTAGTTAATTAATGTTTACATGATTAGTTTCATCACGTAATGATAATTACACATAGAGAATTTATTAAATATAACAGTCTCCACATCAATGATATGACATAGTTCATATAAAGAAATAAGTCAACTGAAATAAATGAATGTAGGTCCCTGGGTGACATCTGGTGAGTATGCATGCCATGGAAGAACTGGGACATTTTCAGCTTCGAGGAATTGTGTACAGATCCTTGCAACATGGGGCTGTGCATTATCATGATGAAATATGAGGTGATGGCGGCAGATAAATTGCAAGAAAATGGGCCTTAGGATCTCGTCTAGTATCTCTGTGCAATCAAATTGCCATCAAATCCAATTGTGTTAGTTGTCCATAGCTTATCCCTTGCCCATACCATAACCCCACCTCCACCATGGGGCACTCTGTTCATAACGCTGAAATCAGAAAACCCTCGCCTAAACAACGACATGCACATGGTGTGCGGTTGTGAGGCCAGTTGGACTTACTGCCAAATTCTATAAAATTACGTTGGAGACGGCTTTTGACAGAGAAACATTATCATTATCTCTGGATACAGCTCTGGTGGACATTTCGGCAGTCACCATGCCAATTGCATGTTCCCTCAAAACTTGAGACATCTTTGATATTGTGTTGTGTGACAAAACTGTGCATTCTATATTGGCCTTTTATTGTACCCAGCACAAGGTGCATTTGTGTAATTAACATGCTGTTTGAGTTGATGGATGATTTTGGCAAAGGAGAAATGCTCACCAACAGGGATGTAAGGACATTTGTGCACAAAATCTGAGAGAAATACGCTTTTTGTGTGTGTGGAAAATTTCTGGGCTCTTTTATTTCAGCCCATGAAACATGGGACCAACACTTTACATGTTGCCTTTATATTTTTGTTCAGCATATTTAGGACAGTTCTTCACCTGTAATGGATGCTTGTTGACATTTTAACTTTGATTTCTTTAGCAGACATTCTTATCCAGAGCGACTTATAGTAGTGAGTGGATACATTTCTATACTGGTCCCCCGGGGGAATCAAACCCACAACCCAGGGGAATCAAACCCACAACCCCGGGGGAATAAAACCCACAACCCAGGGGAATCAAACCCACAACCCAGGGGAATCAAACCTACAACCCAGGGGGAATCAAACCCACATCCCCAGGGGAATCAAACCCACATCCCCAGGGGAATCAAACCCACAACCTAGGGGAATCAAACCCACAACCCCGGGGGAATCAAACCCACAACCCCAGGGGAATCAAACCCACAACCCCAGGGGAATCAAACCCACAACCCAAGGGAATCAAACCCAAAACCCTTGCATTGCAAGCGCCATGCTCTACCAACACGAGACCACAGTGGATAGTTTTACGTGTCATGAGCCGTACACTAACTGATGATGGATTGCATCATTCCAGAAGATACAGTACATTGTCTGTAGTGTATAATTCATTAAAACACAGGCAGACATTCACTGTAGATATTGTTTTCCAGCCTTCTAAAGAGCCGAAGGGCTAGCCAAACAATGCTAACCAGGCATGGTGGTAATTCAGCCATAAGTCAGGACGTTGATATCTAGCAACCTCCAAAGACACAAACAGTACAAGGATAGACTTGTCATTCCTCACAATACAGTTGGCTGTACATCCTGTGTGACATCTGATGGAAACAGAGGGCCAAGCACACTCCTATTCACATCTGGGCTGGAGCGGAGCCGGGTCAAAAGGTTCAAGTTCCTCTGTGTCCACATCACCAAGGAATAATCATTGTCCACACACACCAACACAGTCATGAAGAACACATGACTCCACATCTTCTCCCTCAGGAGGTTGAAAACATTTGTTATGGGCCATCAGATCCTCAAAAAGTTATAGAGTTGCACCATTGAGAACATCTTGACTGTCTGCATCACCACCTGGTATGGCAACGGCTTGGCATCTGACTGCAAGACAAAACAGAGGGTAGCGCGTACGGCCCAGTACATCACTGGGGCCAGGCTCCCTGCCATCAAGGACCCCTATACCAGGCAGTGTCAGAGGAAGGCCCTAAAATTTGTCGAAGACAAGTCACAGATGGTTCTCTATGCTACCGCAAGAAAAGCGGTACCGGTGCACCAAGTCTGAAACCAACAGGAACCTGAACAGCTTCCACCCTTAAATAGTTAACCTATTTCTACCTGGACTGTCTGCATTGAGCCTTTTTGCACTAACTCTTTTGACTCATCACATACGTCACTTTACCCCGTCTACAGTACATATCAACCATGGCTCCTGAGTGGCGCAGTGGTCTAAGGCACTGCATCTCAGTGTGAGAGGTGTCACTACAGACCCTGGTTTGATTCCAGGCTGTATCACAACAGGCTGTGATTGGGAGTCCCATAGGGCGGGGCACAATTGGCCCAGTGTCGTCCGGGTTAGGGTTTGGCCAGGGTCATTGTAAATAAGAATATGCTCTTAACGGACTTGCCTTGTTAACTAAAGGATAAATAAATATACCCCTGCATCGACTTGGTACTGGTACCCTGTAATAGTTACTCATTGTGAATTTATTCCTTCTGTTATTATTTTTATATTATTTATATTTTGTTCTCTCTGCATTGTTGGGAAGAAAAGTAAGCATTGTGGTGGAATATTAGAATCAAGTGTGAGACTGTTTGTTATTTCTTCAAACAATCATCTTTATTCAATATCAATTAATTATTGCAAAGATGAAACCATCGACCCCACACTCCGAAGTGTGTGTTGCCGAGTGCTTAAAATCATACATTGTATACAGGGTCTTTATATAGAAAACCTCAAAATGCTTAGTCATGGCTGGCTCCACCCTGCCCATGCAGATTGGGGCACCATAAACCAACCTGGGTTCATCCTGTCGTTTATCTGCACGGGGGGTGTAATTTTACTCCTCCAGGCTAAGTTTCCCAGATGCAAGGATGAGAACAAACAATGAGATGTTTGTTCTATTCCTTCAGGCTCTCTCTATCTCGAGTCACACACACACCACATCTTATCTATGAATGCAGGCTCAGTCAGACCGGAGACATACAGTATGTCTCACATGCACCACTAATCATAGAATGGAATGTGGTTGTAAAGTGTTTTATCACCAAGCCATCACTTAATCAGTTGCCATCCCAAGCTTCAAAAGACTCGTCCCAGTTAACTCAGAAAGGGAGAGAGAGAGTTCTAGGAACCTTTCTCTATTGCATAAAACAACCATTTGGTGCAACAATATAACATAATCTTGTAATTCTGCTACCACAGTATTTAACTGTCTACACCTAGCATTTGACAAATACAAATGTATGATTTGATGATGTCTGATGTTATGATGTCTGATATGACGCTGTCTGATGTGATGATGTCTGAGGTGATGATGTCTGATATGACGATGTCTGAGGTGATGATGTCTGATGTGATGATGCCTGAGGTGATGATGTCTGATGTTATGATGTCTGATATGACGATGTCTGATGTGATGATGTCTGAGGTGATGTGTAAAATGACGATGTCTGAGGTGATGATGTCTGAGGTGATGATGTCTGAGGTGTGATGTCTGAGGTGTGATGATGTCTGAGGTGATGTCTGATGTGATGTTGTCTGATGTGATGTTGTCTGATGTGATGATATCTGAGGTGATGATGTCTGATTTGATGATGTCCGATGTGATGTTGTCTGATGTGATGATGTCTGAGGTGATGATGTCTGAGGTGATGATGTCTGAGGTGATGTATGATGTGATGTTGTCCGATGTGATTATGTCTGATGTAACGATGTCTGATGTGATGATGTCTGAGGTGATGTCTGATGTGATGTTGTCCGATGTGATGATGTCTGATGTAACGATGTCCGATGTGATGATGTCTGAGGTGATGATGTCTGAGGTGATGTTGTCCGATGTGATGATGTCTGATGTGACGATGTCCGATGTGATGATGTCCGATGTCCGATGGGATGATGTCTGATGTGACGATGTGTGATGTGATTATGTCTGATGTGATGATGCCTGAGGTGATGATGTCTGATGTGATGGTGTCCGATGTGATGATGTCTGATGTGATGATGCCACACCCTCTTTGAAACAGTTTTTGTTTTCTCGAAGGAGAAAAGCATGCAAACATTTTAAAAACGAAATGCTACTCATCCTTTTGTCTAGAAAACGTCTTGCACAACTTGTTAAATGTGTTTCATCACTTTTACACATTTATTTAATGTAAACATTATTTGCCTGATGATGCATGAGTGGAGAAGAGAGTCTCCTTTCATAAGGGCACATTTTCGTCCACGTTCCTTCTCCACGCCGCCTCTCCTGGCTTACCTTTAACCTTTTTCAAAAGAAGGCGAGATGGACAGAGGAGAGAGGATGCATGAGTTGTGCAAATCTAATTGAGAAAAGGCCAGGAACTGAGGAAGCAGTCAATCATCTTGACTTCCTGTCTGGTGGCTGCTGTGAACACCCCATACAACACAACACAACACAACACACACACACACACAGCCGCACAGCCGCACACACAGGTGGGCGTGTCGTGCTCTGATGTGTGTGGGTGTGTGTACGTGTGGGTGTGTGTGTGTGTGTGTGTGAGCGTGTGAGCGTGTGTGAAATTTACTATGTAGCTACTACACCGTACCACATTCTACCCCCTGCCACTATTCCAGCCTTGTCATGATGGTTGCGCTGAATGATTTGCTTGCACTATGTGTAATATGAATTGTGACTCGTCGGAGGAATCAACGGGCCGTTGCGGTGTAATTCACATCGAGCAACGCAGGTGAAAGAAAGAAAGAAGCTCATAGGGCATCCATACAGAGAAAACCCTTTTGCCTAGCACTACACTAAGCACATCCACTGATACTGTGGTCTGGTCAAGTCAAAATGGACACGCCCTCTTTGTTGCAAAAAGCTTTAATGCCCCAGAAAATTCAAAATGGTCACCGATCGGTCACCGATCACCTCAAACAACCTTAGAAACTTCCCTGATACATAAAAATTCCCATAAAATCAGACAAAGGCCATTGGTTCACCCCATTTGAAAAAATGTCAACAAAGCGGTACAGTTGCTGTCAGGACCACTTGCCCGAGGATAAGTCAAGATGGCTGCCACCTGCACCTCCACATAACAATCAAATCAACTACAGGACTGCAAATCACAAACAATTACCATCGGTTCACCTCTTGAAAATGACAGTCAAATGACCAAGCCAGTGGTTCAGCTATTGAAAACAACAACAAAACACCTATATACAGTAACTGCTATGCATGTCCACATGTGATGACAATTCAAAACCTCCATTGTCCCTCTAACAAGTGGGCTGCCCTATTGTGTGTGTTCAAGTACCACAATGTGCCCATTCAAACAGCCATTTCACTTTGTTTTCACCAAATAAGAGAAAATAGCAAGTAGATGGCGGATAAACCGCTAATCGCTCACACCTGCCTCTCATCCCACACACATCGCCCGCCAGCCAGCCAGCCAGCTTCAGCTCATTTAGAGAACAATGGACAATTACTTTGCTGTGAAGTCACAGCCGATTGCCTGCCTCTCTCTCTCTTTCTCTCTCTCTCTCTCTCTCAGCCATGTTTCAGACAGAGTCAACAACACACAGCTGCAGCATCAGTGATGCTACTCATTCAGAAGTCAGGTTGTTGTGTGTGTGTGTAAGTGTCAAAAGAAAACTTAATTGTGCAGATTAACACAACTGGCTAATTATCATACGTTAGGTGTGGGAAGATAATATACAGTAGGTAGGCAGAACTCCATTAGGTGTGAGAAGATAATGTACAGTAGGTAGGCAGAACTCCATTAGGTGTGAGAAGATAATATACGGTAGGTAGGCAGAACTCCATTAGGTGTGCATTTATGATCATGTCACAAGGGTAGAATATTGACCTAGAAAACCTAATTGCACAAAATGTTACGTAACGTTACAATAAAATAGTAATCTATGTGTGTTGTGCTGCACTAGTTACAGTAACCAACCAGTAACTAACCAGTAACCAACCAGTCAGCCAGCACAGTCTAGACTAAAGGTGAATCATTTCAACCACATGAATCACCAGCAACCAGCCACGTACATTTCTTACATTAAAAAAGATCTGCATAGGTAAGGCTGTATGAATCTGCAATGGTAATAATGTCTGCGTAGGTAAGGCTCTCTGCGTAGTTAAGGCTCTCTGCGTAGTTAAGGCTGTCTGCGTAGTTAAGGCTGTCTGCGTAGTTAAGGCTGTCTGCGTAGTTAAGGCTGTCTGCGTAGGTAAGGCTCTCTGCGTAGTTAAGGCTCTCTGCGTAGTTAAGGCTGTCTGCGTAGTTAAGGCTGTCTGCGTAGTTAAGGCTGTCTGCATAGGTAAGGCTGTATGAATCTGCAATGGTAATAATGTCTGCGTAGGTAAGGCTGTCTGCGTAGGTAAGGCTCTCTGCGTAGTTAAGGTTGTCTGCGTAGATAAGGCTGTCTGTATAGGTAAGGCTGTCTGCGTAGTTAAGGTTGTCTGCATAGGTAAGGCTGTCTGCATAGGTAAGGCTCTCTGCGTAGTTAAGGCTGTCTGCGTAGATAAGGCTCTCTGCGTAGTTAAGGCTGTCTGCGTAGGTAAGGCTGTCTGCATAGTTAAGGCTGTCTGCATAGGTAAAGCTGTCTGCGTAGTTAAGTCTGTCTGCATAGGTAAGGCTGTCTGCATAGGTAAGGCTGTCTGCATAGTTAAGGCTGTCTGCATAGGTAAGGCTGTCTGCATAGGTAAAGCTGTCTGCGTAGTTAAGTCTGTCTGCATAGGTAAGTCTGTCTGCATAGGTAAGGCTGTCTGCATAGGTAAGGCTGTCTGTATAGGTAAGGCTCTCTGCGTAGTTAAGGTTGTCTGCGTAGATAAGGCTGTCTGCATAGGTAAGGCTGTCTGCGTAGTTAAGGCTGTCTGCATAGGTAAGGCTGTCTGCATAGGTAAGGCTGTCTGCATAGGTAAGGCTGTCTGCATAGGTAAGGCTGTCTGCATAGGTAAGGCTCTCTGCGTAGTTAAGGCTGTCTGCGTAGATAAGGCTCTCTGCGTAGTTAAGGCTGTCTGCGTAGGTAAGGCTGTCTGCATAGTTAAGGCTGTCTGCATAGGTAAAGCTGTCTGCGTAGTTAAGTCTGTCTGCATAGGTAAGGCTGTCTGCGTAGGTAAGTCTGTCTGCGTAGTTAAGTCTGTCTGCGTAGGTAAGGTTGTCTGCATAGTTAAGTCTGTCTGCATAGGTAAGGTTGTCTGCATAGTTAAGTCTGTCTGCATAGGTAAGGTTGTCTGCATAGTTAAGTCTGTCTGCGTAGGTAAGGCTGTCTGCATAGGTAAGGCTGTCTGCATAGTTAAGTCTGTCTGCGTAGGTAAGCCTGTCTGCGTAGGTAAGGCTGTCTGAATCTGCATAGGTAAGGCTGTTTGCATAGGTAACTTCACACCACTTAGGCATTTTAGATGCAATGGTAACGACTCTTTGACCACAATCAGGCCTCTCTCTCTCTCTCTCTCTCTCTCTCTCTCTCTCTCTCTCTCTCTCTCTCTCTCTCTTTCTCTCTCTCTCTCTCTGCTCACCTGTGCTGCTTCCATCAGGCTGTGCTGGGAGGATAGGGTGACCCAACGCACTAGCTCTGACATTTCAAAACAGAAATCAGCATGATGAATATGGAACAGGGTAATTATGGTTATTATTAGCCAGCCCACTTATCTACTGCATGCAGACTCTATGGTTTTCCATGACCACACACTCACACACACACACACACACACACACACACACACACACACACACACACACACACACACACACACACACACACACACACACTAACACACACACTAACACACTAACACACTTCAGGTGGTGAGAGAACCGGAGAAGTGGAATTATTAACGAGAAAGCGAGGCAAGTAACCCGCAGCATCAGATAGTTCTGGAAGAGGATGAGATGCTGTTGTTTTTATTTGTATCTCAGTGTTGTTTCTCTAAACACATTAAGATGAGAAAGAAAGTCCCAAAGGAAATGAACAACATGCGTATAGATTCTGTACCTGACTCAAAGCAGCAAAGGCTTGTGGATCAGACAAAACAACATTAGCATATTGATACATACACAGTACACCACCACTATTCCCACTACAGGGTTGAGTAAACCACAGTACACAACCACTATTCCCACTACAGGGTTGAGTAAACCACAGTACACCACCACTATTCCCACTACAGGGTTGAGTAAACCACAGTACACAACCACTATTCCCACTACAGGGTTGAGTAAACCACAGTACACAACCACTATTCCCACTACAGGGTTGAGTAAACCACAGTACACAACCACTATTCCCACTACAGGGTTGAGTAAACCACAGTACACCACCACTATTCCCACTACAGGGTTGAGTAAACCACAGTACACAACCACTATTCCCACTACAGGGTTGAGTAAACCACAGTACACAACCACTATTCCCACTACAGGGTTGAGTAAACCACAGTAGACCCATATACATCACAAAGTCAAGATGCCAACTCCAAATGGTTGAACACTGAATACACTGAATCAAACAAGGCAAATCCTTGACCCATAGTTATCCTCAATAAACAGGGATGGTGAGGAGTGGTGGTGAGGAGTGGTGTTGAGGGAGGGAGGGAGGGAGGGAGGCAGGGGGCGAGAGAGAGATTGAAAGAGAGAGAGGGGGGAAGGAGAGAGTGAAAATAAAATAAAGAGTGAAAGAAAAACCGAGAGATTTAAAAATGAAAAGAGATGGTGAGGTAGAACGATAGAACAAGAGAATAGAAAGAGTGCCATAGTCAATGTTTCATTCTGCATGGCCGAACAGAGAAGAGCACAGCAGAATGAATGTCTCTGTCTGTCTAGATCTCTGACTACATCATCCACTCTGGGCTAAATGCAATCCCTGGTGTTTCCTCTCTTTTCCCCTCCTCTCCTCTGCTCAGCGAGGCAGTCAGGCCTGGCCAAAAATATCTGCCTGGACACCCTTAGGCTGTGTTCAAAATGGCACCCTATTCTTAATATAGTACACTACTAGAGACCTATGGACCTGGATAAAAGTAGTGCACAATAGGGAAGAATATGGGACACAAGCTTACAATTCACATGCTGACGACAGTGTTAATGTTTTTTAAAAAGACAACCCAGAAAACCGCAAACATTCCCAGGACATTTAGTTAGGGTTTGATTCAATATTAGGATGATAACATCCCAAAAACATATGAATAATGTTTTGATGTTTTTGTTTCTTCTTTAAGAAAATATGTTTTAAATTAAATATCTTTGGAATGTTCTCCAATTACTCAGTAAAATGTTGTGCACAGTTTTTTCAAGTTTATAAATGCTTCTTAATTTTGTCATTTCCACTTAAAAATGTCTGGCTTGATGTGCGCTAACGACAAATGTATCAACACCTGCAAAAATGTCCAATGATTTTATATATATATATAAAATGTTTTACTGTCAAATAGACAGGATAGGTGCAGTGAAATGTGTTGCTTTACAGGGTCAATCAGCATGTTGATTTTGTCTATCCCGACAAGACAACTTCAAGACGAGCAGGTTAAAATACCAAAACCTGCTGTGAGCAAACTATATTAATTTGTAGACACACACATGAAACATTCATGGACATTTAGCTAGCTTGTCGTTGCTAGCTAATTTGTCCTAGGAGATAAATGTTGGGTTGTTGTTTTACCTGAAATGCATATGGTCCTTTTGTTTAGCTGAATCTTTGTAGAATTTTGACTCATGTTGAGTCATACAAAATACTCTACAATTAATCCACAGATTAAAATCTTCTGTGGATTTTATACGGCAGTGGGCAACCAACTTTAAGGTGCATTACTACCAACAAATGGACTGGAGTGTGGGCCTCATTCATCTATCACCCATCTGGGTATGCGCAAGTACAGTTGCTTGCGAAAGTATTCACCCCCTTGGCATTTTTCCTATTTTGTTGCCCTATAACCTGGAAGTATAATAGATTTTGGTTCTGATTCTTCAAGGCAAAACTGCTCCAGCTCCTTCAATTTGGATGGGTTCTGCTGGTGTACAGCAATCTTTAAGTCATAAGCCATAGTTTCTCATTTTGATTTACTTCCGGGGTTTGACTAGGCCATTCCAAGACATTTAAATGTTTCCCCTTAAAATACTCGAGTGTTGCTTTAGCAGTATGCTTAGGGTCATTGTCCTGCTGGAAAGAGAACCTCCATCCCACTCTCAAATCTCAGGAAGACTGAAACAGGTTTCCCTCAAGAATTTCCCTGTATTTAGCACCAACCATCATTCCTTCAATTCTGACCAGTTTCCCTGTCCCTGTCGATGAAAAACATCCCCACAGCATGACGCTACCACCACCATGATGGTATTCTCGGGGTGATGATAGGTGTTTGGTTTGCGCCAGATATAGTGTTTTCTTTGATGGCCAAAAAGCAACATTTCTGTCTCATATGACCAGGGTACATTCTTCCATATGTTTGTGGAGCCTCCAACATGCCTTTTGAAAAACACCAAACATGTTTGCTTATTTTTTCTTTAGGCAGTGGCTTTTTTCTGGCCACTCTTCCATAAGGCCCAACTCTGTGGAGTGTACGGCTTAAAGTGGTCCTATGGACAGATACTCCAATCTCAGCTGTGGAGCTTTGCAGCTCCTTCAGGGTTATCATTGGTCTCTTTGTTGCCTCTAATTAATGTCCTCCTTGCCTTGTCCGTGAGTTTTGGTGGGTGGCCATGTCTTGGCAGGTTTGTTGTGGTGCCATATTCTTTCCATTTTTTTAATAATGGATTTAATGGTGCTCGGTGGGATGTTTAAAGTTTCTGATATTTTTTTATAACCCAACCCTGATCTGTTCTTCTCCACAACTTTGAACCTGACCTGTTTGGAGAGCTCCTTGGTTTTCATAGTGCCGCTTGCTTGGTGGTGCTCCTTGCTTAGTGGTGTTTCTGTTTTACATTTTTTTGAATTCTTTGAAACAAGTTATTTATTTTGTTACACTTCACCAATTTTGTGTCCATGAAATCCAAATAAATTTCTATTTAAATTACATGTTGTAATGCAACAAAATAGGAAAAATGCCAATGGGGTGAATACTTTCGCCAGGTACTGTAGCGGTCAGAGCCGTTTAAGATGAGGGAGGACAATCTGTTTTCTTTTCATGAACATGGTCTTATTTCTATTACAGCATATTGGATAGCTGTCATTCATATTCCCTTCACCCAGTTCAATGTAACATCAATAGGTTTAGGCTACAACATGATACTCTAATCTTCCCTATACCCATCATGAGGTTGCTACAACATAGGTGCACACAGGTTGAGAGAACATTTTGAGGTGACAGACAGTGACACATGGACAGACAGTGACACATGCAATATCGCCTTGCATGTTCTTGCCTGCATCTAGCTGATCTGGCGTGTAATCATTAGTCCGACAGTTACAAACGAGAGTTTCTATTGGACAAATCCAGGTATGTTTATTCCCGTTGCGTTCTGTTTGCTTCTGTTTAAGGTTTTAAAACAGAATGAAAACACTCCTGATTACACGTAAACACAGTTCACTTTCATAGCAGCTACGTTGTATTCCTTCTCACATCTACAGTAAGCATTCTCCTCCTCTCACCTTTTTCCTTCGCTTGTGGACTTCACTGAACAACACATCGGCTGTATGTGACCTGGCAAATAAACCTTTCCAAGCCATATAATAACCTCTACACACAGCCTACATCATTGACACCATTTTAGCTAAATGTAACATCCTTGTCAACATAGCTAATATAACTATTGTGTTGGTAAACCCGCTACTATCATGCAGTAATGTTACAGTGTACAGTCAGTAAGCTGTTCAATAAGCAGTTTAGCAGTTACACTGGCGGACCCCGGTGGCAATACATTTGTAAAACCAAAAGCTTACCTTTACAGTGTGTTTTAATCAATTATTTGGTGAGCTGATTATATTTAGTATAGTTTTATCTAAAAAGGAACGCTTTTTAAAATCATTTTTTTTATGAAATCCACTGAGGATAATTGTCCTCCCCTTCCTCCTCTGAGGAGGAGCTTCCACATTGATATAAAATGTATTTCTTTATTTAAATCAAATCTATGGTATACCCCCCCTGTATGAGGACACTTTACCACAGAATAAACTCCATGCTGTGTGATATCACAGAAGTCCTTTATCTTTTATGATAAGATGTATCTCTGTTTTTAATGTATCTCTATGGTATAGCCCCTGTTTGATCCTATATACAGCTAACAGGATTCAAAAGCCTGTTGCTTAACGCCATTCTCAATACCACTATAAACCCCTAATAAATCTGTTATAGGATGATTGCATTATAACCAAAGCAGCCATGACTATATTGGGATTTGGAAGAGGAGGGTGGGCCTGCACACAGACCCACAGATCACAATCCCATCCAAATGTAGCCGCGTAGGGTTGACGCCAGCTAACGTACAATAGCTACTTTGTGTAGCCCCTCAGAACTATGAGATGAGACTCGTACCTCTCATTGACTGAGCAATAACACACACACACACACACACAGGCTTCCTACTTAATTATCTCCCTAATGGTGGAGGAGAATGGCATTTAATTACCTAGGCCAAGAGAGACAGAGAGGTACATGGATTTAATTTTAAGTGCAAAACTAGGATGATGGGATGATTTGCAGTTGTTTGCACATGCAGTGCCTTCAGAGAGTATCCACACCCCTTGACTTTTTCCACATTTTCTTGTGTTACAAAGTGAAATTCAAATGGATTTAATTGCCATTTTTTGTCAATGATCTCCACAAAATACTCTGTACTGTCAACATTTGTAAAAACAAATATGAAAAATAAAATACTAATATATCTTGATTAGATAAGTATTCAACCCCGAGACAATGCATGTTTGAATCACCTTTAGCAGCAATTACTGCTGTGAGTCTTTCTGGGTACGTCTCTAAGAGCTTTCCACACCTGGATTGTACTACATTTGCTGATTATTTTTTTCAAAATTCTTCAAGCTCTGTCAAATTGGTTGTGGATCATTGCTAGACAACCATTTTCAGGTCTTGTCATAGATTCACATGCAGATGTAATTCAAAACTGTTACTCGGCCACTCAGGAAGATTCAATGTCTTCTTGGTAACCAACTCCATTATAGATTTGGCCTTGTGTTTTAGGTTATTGTCCTGCTGAAAGTTTAATTAATCTCCCAGTATCTTTGGAAAGCAGATTGAATCATGTTTTCCTCTAGGATTTTACCTGTGCTTAGCTCCATTCCATTTATTCTTTATCCTGAAAAACTCCCCAGTTCTTAACGCTTACAAGCATACCCATGACATAATGTAGCCACCACTATGCTTAAAAATATGGGGAGTGGTACTCAGTAATATGTTGTATTGAATATGACCCCAAACATAACACTTTGGATTCAGGACAAAAGGTTAATTGCATTGCCACAGTTTTTGCAGTATTACTTTAGTGCCTTGTTGCAAACAGTATACATCATTTGGAAATGTTTTATTCTGTACAGGCTTACTCCTTTTAGCGCTGTCAATTAAGTTAGTATTGTGGAATAACTACAATGTTGTTGATCCATTCTCAGTTTTTTCCTGTCACAGCCACTACTTAAAACTCCGTAACTGTTTTAAAGTCCCCACTGGCCTCAAGGTGACATCCCTGAGCGGTTTCCTTACTCTTCAGCAACTGAGTTAGGAAGGATGCCTGTATCTTTGTAGTGACTGGATGTATTGATGCACCATCCAAAGTGTAATTAATAACTTCACCATGGTCAAAGGGATATTCAAAGCCTGCTTTTTTTTACCCATCTACCCTTCTTTGTCACACCCTGACCTTAGTATTCTTTGTTTTCCTTGTTATTTTGGTTAGGTCAGGGTGTGACATGGGTGATGTATGTGTTTTCACCTTGTCTAGGGGTTTTGTATGTTTATGAGGGTGTTTCCTATCTAGGTGTTTTTGTAAGTCTATGGTTGCCTAGATTGGTTCTCAATTAGAGGCAGCTGTCTATGGGTGGTTGTTCCTGTTTCCAGTGTTCCTATGTGTTAGTGTTCACATTACGGGACTGTTTCGTCTTCGTTCTTTTCTGTCGGTTTATTGTTTTTGTTCGATGTTTAAGTATCCCATTAAATATGGATTCCCATCATGCTGCATCTTGGTCCTCCTCTCTTTCACCCGAAGACAGTCGTTACATTCTTTGAAAGGCATTGGAAGTCCTCCCTGGCCTTTGTGGTAGAATCTGTTCCCTGACATTCACCTGCTCAACTGAGGGATCTTACAGATAATTTAACGTGTGGGGTACAGAGATGAGGTAGTCATTAAAAAAATGCTACTTATTATGTGACTTGCTGAGCACATTTTTACTCCTGAACCTATTTAGGCTTTCCATAACAAAGGGGTTGAATACTTATTACCTCAAAAAGTTTCAAGCTTTTCACTTTTTTTTCATTTGTAAAACTAAAATAAAACATAATTCCACATTGACATTATGGGTGTTTGTGCGTAGGCCAGTGACAAAACAATCTCTAATCAATCAATTCATTCATGCTGTAACACAACAAAATGTAGAAACAGTCCAAGGCTGAGAATACTTTTCAAAGGTAACGTATGCAACAAACTGAAACTACCATACCCGGCAAAAACGACCACAACAACATCCACAACTATCATACCCGGTGTTGAATCCACCGTTGTAGTATCTGATGAATATATCATAATATAAAATATATTCACTTCAAATATAGCTATTTACGTTAATATACAGTAAACATAAGAATATACCGTTAAAACCATATCATATAATGGCTATATAATAGCTCCCTGAGAAGTAAACATTGAAAGGTGAAACAGGGTTAAGCTTCTCAATATTCTATCAAGACAGCTGCTACCATGAGAGTTTGTCGTCAAGGCTCCTGAGAACAGCCTGTCTAAGAAGTATTTGTAATTTAACATAAAGTCTGGAGAGAGCAGAAAAATGACGAAACTTTTCTCACCTCAGATGACATTGACTCCCTGGCAAATAGTCTAAACATTGAAAGGCGGTTACACAGGGAAAATGTTGTGCACCATATAGGGAATATGGTGCAAGGAGAGGGAGGAAATGAAGAACCCCTCTCACCTCCAATGCCATTTGCTCCATGCCAAAGGGCATTGCCATCAAACTGAGGCTGGTGCTTTAATCCTGGGTAATCTGTCTTCAAAGGCCAGGGAACTGAACCACTTCGGTAAAGAATGGGAGCTATCACTCTGTCAGCACTCTCATATGGGTAGTCAGGAAGGCTCAGACTGCGACTCGGTTGTCTACCCTACTTACACACTCCCCTTGAAGGACTTAAACAGATTGGATTGGTGAAAACATTGTCTTGAAGGAGAAGTAGGGTGCAAGTGTAAACTCTGGACTGCTACAGTTTCTTCCCTTCTGCAGTGGGTTTGGCCTTCCACTCATCTGAGGAGAGGGGACCCAAATAAACTAGAGTAGACCCATATAGACTAGAGGAGACCCATAGAGACTATAGGTAATCATAGAGACTAGAGGAAACCCATAGAGACTAGAGGAGACCCATAGAGACTAGAGGAGAACCCATAGAGACTATAGGAGACCCATAGAGACTAGAGGAGACCCATAGATACTAGAGAAGAACCCATAGAGACTATAGGAGACCCGTAGAGACTCGAGGAGACCCATAGAGACTAGAGGAGACTCATAGAGACTAGAGGATAACCTAAAGAGGCTATAGGAGACCCATAGAGACTATATGAAACCCATATATACCAGAGGAGAACCCATAGAGACTATAGGAGACCCATAGAGACTAGAGGAGACCTATAGAGACTAGAGGAGACCCATAGAGACTAGAGGAGACCCATAGAGACCAGCAAAAGACACCTCTAGTGTGTGGATGCAGAGTTATGATGCAAAGGTAAACGACAATCATCCACAATTTATACATCCCACCAAGCTTTCCAATGGGATTGTGTGTACATACTGTCCATTGGGATTGTGTGTACATACTGTCCATTGGTATTGTGTGTACATACTGTCCATTGGGATTGTGTGTGCATACTGTCCAATGGGATTGTGTGTACATACTGTCCAATGGGATTGTGTGTACATACTGTCCAGTGGGATTGTGTGTACATACTGTCCAATGGGGTTGTGTGTACATACTGTCCAATGGGATTGTGTGTACATACTGTCCATTGGGATTGTGTGTACATACTGTCCATTGGGATTGTGTGTACATACTGTCCATTGGGATTGTGTGTACATACTGCCCAATGGGATTGTGTGTACATACTGTCCAATGGGATTGTGTGTACATACTGTCCAATGGGATTGTGTGTACATACTGTCCAATGGGATTGTGTGTACATACTGTCCAATGGGATTGTGTGTACATACTGCCATACTGTCCAGATAATGTAAATATAGACTGAATAAATCACCATGCTTCCTTGAAGTGCCAATAGAACTGCTGAAGTGTGTGTTTGTGTGTGTGTATGTGTGTGTGTATGTGTGTGTATGTGTGTGTATGTGTGTGTGTATGTGTGTGTGTGTGTGTGTGTGTATGTGTGTGTGTGTGTGTGTGTGTGTGTGTGTGTGTGTGTGTGTGTGTGTGTGTGTGTGTGTGTGTGTGTGTGTGTGTACGCTCATGGATGTTTTGTGTGTGTGTGTGTGTGTGTGTGTGTGTGTGTGTGTGTGTGTGTGTGTGTGTGTGTGTGTGTGTGTGTGTGTGTGTGTGTGTGTGTGTGTGTGTGTGTGTGTGTGTGTGTGTGTGTGTGTGTGTGTGTGTGTGTGTGTACGCTCATGGATGTTTATGTGTGTTTGTGTGTGTGTGTTGAAGTGTTGAAGTGTAATCAGAAAAGCCTTGATCTCCCCTGTGGGGGCTCCTTCTACATCAGAGATGCTCACAGTTGAATTATAGATGATGGGTTCTGTAAAGCATAAATGTTGAATATCACCTATGAACGTAACTGTTGAAGATCACCTATGCACACAGAACAGAAACGCTGTAGGATCTGAGGAGCAAAATAGCTGAGAAATGTGTCACGTCAAATAAAATGTCTGTCTCTTGGGTATGAACATTTTAACCATGACAGCTAGTCAGAACTAACATACAAATATTAAAGACATGCTCTGGAACTTTGGCACCCCCACGTGGGCCGGTCCCCTAGCAATTCAAGTTCAACCAATGAGCTTCAGCCCCTCACCATTTGAGTGACAGCTAGCAAGATGCACACACAGCAGAGTGATAGATAGAGCAATGACGTGGTGCACATATCAGCACTATTTTCATGGGACCACTTTTAGCTCGTGAGAGCCACTTTCAGAACTACTGGCTAAGAAGTTTTAAAAAAGTACAGAAGAATCACTTTAATATGAAGATGCTAAAATACCCCAAACAGAAACATGCAAATACACACACAAACATGATGTAGGCTACTGTATCTGCCTACATTCACAAATATGAATAGAATATGCACCCACTTATTCGCATGGGTTAAGCTTGACAAATCACCTTTTGGGCGATTTGCACACACACAACAGTGTGAAGGTATCCATATGTCCTTCATCAATATTGACATTTCGCACATCCAGAATACACAAACAATGTACAGTACTTATAACTCGGGCTCTAGGTACAATAACAGTGGATGCTAGAGAGGAATTGAGAGTGATCATATTCATTGCAGTACATCTGTAACAAGCCTTCAGCTGCTAACTTCCACATTTCAGGAATTTCAGCTACGAAGCCCAGCGAGCCAAATCAATAGAGTATCGAACGAGGTCAGGCTCTTCAAAACCTCTCGTTCTCCCTTTCGCCCTCTGTCTTTCTCTCCCTCTCCCTCTCCCTCTGTCTCTCTCTCTCTCTCTCTCTCTGTTTCTAACAGCTGAGGTCTGGAAACACTGGAGAAGATAAACTATGTGAATTTAATTATTTAGTGCTGATCGTGTATCAGTAGCACACCAAAGAGACACTATGAAGACACGCAATGTACAATAAAATACCTTGCTGATGGTAAATATATCTTAAAACAGGGTTTCTCTCACAAAACTGTGACAGGAAATGTGTGAGTCTAATTTTGGAATGTGTGGCGTTAACAGCTGTCATGGTGTCTTCCATTAAGACCAATGGATGTATCCATCCTCCAACAAGACCCATCTACATCACAAATGGCAACCTATTCCCTTTATAGTGCACTACTTTTGACAAGGGCCCTATGGGGCTCCATATGGGCTCTGGTCAAACATAGTGCACTATATAGGGAATAGGGTGCCATTTGGGACAAGGAACTCCATTTAGGCCCATCTGCATGCATGTCTATCTCCCTCAGGGCAAGGCCACACATTAAGACACACAAGACCTGGAGACTATAGTGGCACGCTACTGGGAATACAGCATCAATGGTATTCTCTGAACCATCTGCAGGTGTACAGCATCAATGGTATTATATGAACCATCTGCAGGTGTACAGCATCAATGGTATTCTCTGAACCATCTGCAGGTGTACAGCATCAATGGTATTCTATGAACCATCTGCAGGTATACAGCATCAATGGTATTCTATGAACCATCTGCAGGTATACAGCACCAGTGGTGTTCTCTGAACCATCTGCAGGTATACAGCATCAGTGGTGTAGTCTGAACCATCTGCAGGTGTACAGCATCAGTGGTGTAGTCTTAACCATCTGCAGGTATACAGCATCAGTGGTGTTCTCTGAACCATCTGCAGGTATACAGCATCAATGGTGTTCTCTGAACCATCTGCAGATGTACAGCATCAATGGTGTAGTCTGAACCATCTGCAGGTGTCTGGTGCTACCCAGAGCTTCAGACACACACACTGTTAAAGCTTGATGACTTCATAATGGGACACCCTAGATTCACATCACCTTTGGCGTCAGATGGCTCCACTTAGATGAGAGATGTGAGGATGTGCACTGAAATGCCCACAAACACACGCTAGGGGAATAGGGGCATGTACAAACACACACACACTCCTCCAACACCCCGTCCGCCCCCATGGTGGCTAACCATATCCCTGAGGTCAGTCTGTCTCTCTCGGCATCTCTGACTGGCCAAACTAACTGGTGACTTTTCAGACGTAAGATGGCTTCAGCCCACATGTGTTTCTTTCTACAAAAATATAAATTCTGCAAGTCGTCCACTTGTGTTGTCAATCATTGATGAGCCAGGCTCCTCTCTCCTGCTGGTAGAGATGAAAGTGAAATCAGGCGAGGAGAGGTGAGAGCACCATTCAACTGGAGTGCGTGTATTCAAAGTCATCAGCAGGGAACAGAGAGAGAGGTACATTCATGTATGAAACTTGTTTATGTGTGTGTGTGTGTGTGTGTGTGTGTGTGTGTGTGTGTTTACTATACATCAATATTGGTAAATAAGCTATTCTGAAAGTCTGTTTTGCACAGTATATAAAATAAGTATGTGGACACCCCTTGAAATTAGTGGATTCGGCAAAAGAAAAAACCTCACAGCCATGCAATCTCCATAGACAAAAACTGGCAGTAGAATAACCTTACTGAAAAGCTCAGTGACTTTCAACGTGGCACTGTCATAGGATGCCACCATTCTAACAAGTCGGTTCGTCAAATTTCTGCCCTGCTAGAGCTGCCATGGTCAACTGTATGTGCTGTTACTGTGAAGTGGAAACGTCTAGGAGCAACAATGGCTCAGCCGTGAAGTGGTAGGCCACACAAGCTCATAGAACGGGACCGAAGTGTGCTGAAGCGAATAGCACATAAAAATTGTCTGATGGGAAATCTTAACGCTACAGCGTACAATGACATTCTAGATGATTCTGTGCTTCCAACTTTGTGTCAACAATTTGGGGAAGGATCTTTCCTGTTTCAGCATGGCAATGCCCCCATGCACAAAACGAGGTCTATACAGAAATGGTTTGTCGAGATCGGTGTGGAAGAACTTGACTGGCCTGCACAGAACACTGACTTCAACCCCATCGAACACCTTTGGGATGAATTGGAACGCCGACTGCGAGCCAGGCCTAATCGCCCAACATCAGTGACCGACCTCACTAATGCTCTTGTGGCTGAATGGAAGCAAGTCCCCGCAGCAATGTTCCAACATCTAGTGGAAAGCCTTCCCAGAAGAGTGGAGGCTGTTATAGCAGCAAAGGGGGGGGGGGAGGCAACTCCATATTAATGCCAATGATTTTGGAATGAGATGTTCGGTGAGCAGGTGTTCACATACTTGTGGTCATGTAGTGTATGTAGATAAGCACAGACAAGTTCACAAACACATACGCTGAGTACACAAAACATTAAGAACACCTGCTCTTTCCATCACATAGACTGACCAGGTGAATCCAGGTAAAATCTATGAGGTCACCTGTTAAATCCACTTCAATCAGTGTAGATGAAGGGGAGGAGACAGGTTAAAGATGAAGGGGAGGAGACAGGGTTAAAGATGAAGGGGAGGAGACAGGGTTAAAGATGAAGGGGAGGAGAAAGGGTTAAAGATGAAGGGGAGGAGACAGGGTTAAAGATGAAGGGGAGGAGACAGGGTTAAAGATGAAGGGGAGGAGACAGGTTAAAGATGAAGGGAAGGAGACAGGTTAAAGATGAAGGGGAGGAGACAGGGTTAAAGATGAAGGGGAGGAGACAGGGTTAAATATGAAGGGGAGGAGACAGGGTTAAAGATGAAGGGGAGGAGACAGGGTTAAAGATGAAGGGGAGGAGACAGGGTTAAAGATGAAGGGGAGGGGACAGGGTTAAAGAAGGATTGTCAAGCTCTAGACAATTGAGACATGGATTGAGTATTCAGAAGGTGAATGGGCAAGACAAAATATTTAAGTGCCTTTGAACGGGGTATGGTAGTAGGTGCCAGGCGCACCGGTTTGTGTCAAGAACTGCAACACTGCTTGGTTTTCCACGCTCAACAGTTTCCTGTGTGTATCAAGAATGGTGCAACACCCAGAGGTCCTCCAGCCGTCTTGACACAACTGTGGGAAACACTGGAGTCAACATGTACCAGCATCCCTGTGGAATGTTTTTGACACCTTGTAGAGTCCATGCCCTGACAAAATGAGGCTGTTCTGAGGGCAAAAGGGGGAGGGGCAGGGGGAGGGGAACACAATATCAGGAAGGTGTTCCTAATGTTTGGTATACTCAGTGTATATCCCTATTTATAAACTGAGCTCTGAATGCTGATTGGCTGACAGCCATGATAAAGCAGTCCATATACCATGGTTATGACAACACGTATTTTTACTGCTCTAATTACGTTGGTAACCAGTCTATAATAGCAATAAAGAAACTTGGGTTGGTTTGTGGTATATGTCCAATATACAAGATCTAAGGGCTTTTTCCAGGCACTCTGAGTTGCATCGTGCATAAGGAAAGCCCTTAGCCGTGGTATATTGTCCATATAACACACCCCCCCGGGCCTTATTGCTTAAACATCCAGCTGGTATGCATGACACTATTAGCATAACACGTGTCTTGATTCCTTATGTCTCCCTCCCTCCATCCCTCTTCTACTACCCAGCAACCATTGGAATTTGCCAAATATGCCCATGTCCATCCTCTCAGTCTCTCCAATCCCACAGACCGAGGAGAAGCCTCTGCCATCACAGCACAGACATAGGGGGAGCCTCTGCCATCACAGTACAGACTGAGGGGAAGCCTCTGCCATCACAGCACAGACTGAGGGGAAGCCTCTGCCATCACAGCACAGACTGAGGGGAAGCCTCTGCCATCACAGCACAGACATAGGGGAGCCTCTGCCATCACAGTACAGACTGAGGGGAAGCCTCTGCCATCACAGCACAGACATAGGGGAGCCTCTGCCATCACACCACAGACTGAGGGGAAGCCTCTGCCATCACACCACAGACTGAGGGGAAGCCTCTGCCATCACACCACAGACTGAGGGGAAGCCTCTGCCATCACAGCACAGACATAGGGGAGCCTCTGCCATCACAGTACAGACTGAGGGGAAGCCTCTGCCATCACAGCACAGACTGAGGGGAAGCCTCTGCCATCACAGCACAGACATAGGGGAGCCTCTGCCATCACAGTACAGACTGAGGGGAAGCCTCTGCCATCACAGCACAGACTGAGGGGAAGCCTATGCCATCACAGCACAGACATAGGGGGAGCCTCTGCCATCACAGCACAGACTGAGGGGAAGCCTCTGCCATCACAGCACAGACTGAGGGGAAGCCTCTGCCATCACAGCACAGACATAAGGGGAGCCTCTGCCATCACACCACAGACTGAGGGGAAGCCTCTGCCATCACAGCACAGACATAGGGGGAGCCTCTGCCATCACAGTACAGACTGAGGGGAAGCCTCTGCCATCACAGCACAGACTGAGGGGAAGCCTCTGCCATCACAGTACAGACTGAGGGGAAGCCTCTGCCATCACAGCACAGACTGAGGGGAAGCCTCTGCCATCACAGTACAGACTGAGGGGAAGCCTCTGCCATCACAGCACAGACATAGGGGGAGCCTCTGCCATCACAGTACAGACTGAGGGGAAGCCTCTGCCATCACAGTACAGACTGAGGGGAAGCCTCTGCCATCACAGCACAGACTGAGGGGAAGCCTCTGCCATCACAGCACAGACTGAGGGGAAGCCTCTGCCATCACAGCACAGACATAGGGGAGCCTCTGCCATCACAGTACAGACTGAGGGGAAGCCTCTGCCATCACAGCACAGACTGAGGGGAAGCCTCTGCCATCACAGCACAGACATAGGGGAGCCTCTGCCATCACAGCACAGACTGAGGGGAAGCCTCTGCCATCACAGCACAGACTGAGGGGAAGCCTCTGCCATCACAGCACAGACATAAGGGGAGCCTCTGCCATCACACCACAGACTGAGGGGAAGCCTCTGCCATCACAGCACAGACATACGGGGAGCCTCTGCCATCACAGTACAGACTGAGGGGAAGCCTCTGCCATCACAGCACAGACTGAGGGGAAGCCTCTGCCATCACAGCACAGACATAGGGGGAGCCTCTGCCATCACAGTACAGACTGAGGGGAAGCCTCTGCCATCACAGCACAAACTGAGAGGAAGCCTCTGCCATCACAGCACAGACTGAGGGGAAGCCTCTGCCATCACAGCACAGACTGAGGGGAGCCTCTGCCATCACAGCACAGACTGAGGGGAAGCCTCTGCCATCACAGCACAGACTGAGGGGGAGCCTCTGCCATCACAGCACAGACTGAGGGGAAGCCTCTACCATCACAGCACAGACTGAGGGGAAGCCTCTGCCATCACAGCACAGACTGAGGGGAAGCCTCTGCCATCACAGCACAGACTACCATTCACTGAGATATACAATCTAGCGTATTTTTCTCTCTCTCTCTCTCTCCCTCTCTCTCTCCCTCTACATCGTTAAGACTGTCTGCATAGGTAAGGCCGTCTGCGTATGTAAGGCTGTCTGCATAGGTAAGGCTGTCTGCATAGTTAAGGCTGTCTGCATAGGTAAGGCTGTCTGCATAGGTAAGGCTGTCTGCATAGGTAAGGCTGTCTGCATAGGTAAGGCTGTCTGCATAGGTAAAGCTGTCTGCATAGGTAAAGCTGTCTGCATAGGTAAGACTGTCTGCATAGGTAAAGCTGTCTGAATCTGAATAGGTAAGGCTGTTTGAATAGGTAAGGTATACAAAAGCACAGTTTCTGTTTTTTATTAGACTTCACACCACTTAGGCATTTTAGATGCAATGGTAACGACCCTTTGACCACAGCCTCTCTCTCTCTCTCTCTCTCTCTCTCTCTCTCTCTCTCTCTCTCTCTCTCTCTCTCTCCTTCTCTCTCTCTCATCTACCATCTTCTTCCTTACAGGCGCTGGGTACTGGCTAGTCAGAGATATGAGGGCCAAGGCACTGCCATTGGCTATGGAAATGGGAACTATATTTCTCTCATATTAGTTAGGGATAGCCCCCTTTTTTAAAATTTTCCCCTAAAATGACATACCCAAATCTAACTGCCTGTAGCTCAGGCCCTGAAGCAAGGATGTGCATATCATTGGTACCATTTGAAAGGAAACACTGTGAAGTTTGTGGAAATGTGAATTGAATGTAGGAGAACTGGTAAAAGATAATACAAAGGAAAAAACATGCACTTTTTATGTACCATCATTTTTGAAATGCAAGAGAAAGGCCATGATGTATTATTCCAGCCCAGGCAAAAATACAATTTCGGCTACTAGATGGCAGCAGTGCATATGCACAGTTTTAGACTGATCCGATGAACCATTGCACATCTGTTTAAAATGTTGTATCAAGACTGCCCAAATGTGCCTAATTGGTTCATTAATACATTTTCAAGTTCAGAATTGTGCACTCTCCTCAAACAATAGCATGGCATTTTTCACTGTAATAGCTCATGCTGGTCATTTATGAACATTTGAACATCTTGGCCATGTTCTGTTATAATCTCCACCCGACACAGCCAGAAGAGGACTGGCCACCCCTCATAGCCTGGTTCCTTCTGGCCTTTCTAGGGAGTTTTTTCTAGCCACCGTGCTTCTACACCTGCATTGCTTGCTGTTTGGGGTTTTAGGCTGGGTTTCTGTACAGCACTTTGAGATATCAGCTGATGTACGAAGGGCTATATAAATACATTTGATTTGATTTTGATTTGATCTGTAAATTGGACAGTGCAGTTAGATAATAATTTAAGCTTTCTGCCTGATACTGTATGTCTATGTCATGGAGATTTTTTTAGTTACTTGCAACCTCGGGAGTACCGATCCCATAGAGGTTACGGGATTTTTAAGCCTTGAGACAATTGAGACCTGGATTGTGTATGTGTGCCATTCAGAGGGTGAATGGGCAAGACAAAAGATTTAAGTGCCTTTGAACAGGGTATGATAGTAGGTGCCAGGCACAGTTGATTTAGTGTGTATCAAGAACTTTTTACGCTCAACAGTTTCCTGTGTGTATCAAGAATGGTCCACCACCTAAAGGACATCCAGCCAACTCAACACTGTAGGAAACATTGTAGTCAACATGGGCCAGCATCCCATTTTTGACTCCTTGTAGAGTCCATACCCCCGGAAGAATTGAGGCTGTTCTGAGGGCAACATGGGGTGCAACTCAATATTAGGAAGATGTTCCTAATGTTTTATACACTCTGTGCATTAAATTAAAACCATGTGCAATCAAGTAGCATGTGTTTAGCTGACTAAGATAAATAAATAGTTATGAGAAGCAAAAAATCTAAGCAAATATTATTTAATAATTTTGTAAAATGAATGTATTCACATACAAGGCATAAAGCTTAAGTTACAAGCCAATACTGACATTAACAAAACATAATTATAGGTATATAGATCCTAGGGTAATTTACAAGAACACAGAGATGAACAAAGAGATGCCAACTAGGCCAGATGCCTAAAAATGAGAATTGATCATACAACCGTCCTCAATCGACTGGATACAGGATCATTTCATTCCATTTAGAACAGCTGAAAACCAACCACCATTGACCAATCAAACGATACCACCGTTTACAGTATCCTGATCACCCAGGCCCAATATCTCCACAGGGTTTCACAGCATCTATAGGCCTGTGTGGGGGATGAGACCAATGGAAATAGGCAATGAGTCTCCTTTGCATCGAGTAAAGTAGAGTTCACCCTGTACAGATACAAGCTACCGCATAGATCATACAGCCGTATAGATAGCTTCAGAGTTTTCAGATAGATACCCAACGTGGATACTATAGCATTATTCTACCACACATTCAATAGTCAGTCCTCTTGATACTGAAACAGATTCATTTTGGCCCGTCAGAGGAGGAAGAGCTGACTGCTCCTTGGGCATTGTCTTTTGTGTTCTGTTGGGCCATTTGCCATGCGGCCGGTGGTCACATAGAATTAAGGCTGAGCCGACACTCTCTTTTCCTTCACTCTCTCTCCTACTCTCCTCTCTCTTCCTCTGTTACTTTTGTTATATCCCCCCCTCCTCTCTTCTCTCTCTCTCTCTCTCTCTCACTCATGTTGCTCTCTCTCCATCTCCATCTCTCCCTCTTTCTCGCTCTCTCTCTCTCTCTCGCTCATTCACCACTCCTTAGGGCTACTGTGGTGCACAGGTACACAGGAGACAGACAGAGAGAGTGAGAGAAAGAGAGACAGCGAGACAGCCAAAGAAAGAAAGAGTGATAGAGAGAGGGGGGGATAGGGGGTGAAATGAGCAGAAATGGATAGTAGTGTAGATGGAAGGGGCTGGTGGGTCCATAGTTTAAAATAGAGGTAGCGTTTTAAAGAGTCTACCTTCAAGGTAATGTGCCCTTGAGCAAGGCACTTAAACCTAATTGCTCCTGCAAGTCACTCTGGATAAGAGGGTCTGCTAAATGACTAACATGTAATGTAAGTGGGTCGCTACACGTATGAATTGAACTCTGAGGATAGCGGCTTTGAAGGGTCCACAGTCCACAGGATGAACAGTGGCTTGAATCACATGGCTTTATTCACAGCCTCGTCACCAGCTTGTGACTTTGACATGAACGTTTCCTGGCAAATAAAGTTATTTGTCATGTTTATCAAAAATATATACGGTCTAAAATTGGCTTAAAATGCATTTTGTTAATATACAATTGGTATAGTGCTAATTGGAACATTAAGACATTAACTGAACCTGTACAAAGGAGTGCAGTGCTCTGGCTTCACAATGGTTAGATGGTACACAATTATGAGCCTGATTCATATGGAGCGTCACAGTCTCCTTGTCTATAGTCTATAGTGAAGGGATCCCTGGATCGCCCCTCAGAAACACCACAGCTTTAGACAGAAACACGAAGCAGAGGTGAGGAAAGGGGATACCTAGTCAGTTACACAACTGAATGCATTCATCTGAAAATGATCCACCCTCCTCCTCTCCTCCCTGAAAAGTAAAAAAAATAAATCAAACTTTAGGAGTCAGGCAGGGTGAAGGTAGAGCCTTGTCAGTTTCTAGTGAAATAAAAAGGAGAAAGCCATGCTCTAGCTGTGCTAGTTGCCACAATACTAAAGTGATAATATGATATAGCATAACATGATATGTGATATGATAATCACCTCTGGCACGGTGCTCTTAGGGATGTTTGCTGTGTCTGTATGACAGCCAGAGGTGGGGAGGGTGGGACTGGGATATATGAAATACTGCAGCTACCTTCTCTAAAGAAGCCGTGGATACCCAGGTCACAGAGATGTCAGAGTCTGCCTGCCTCAGCTCACGGGGAGAGCTGGTGTGTGCGTGTGTGTGTTTGTCCGTGCATGTGTGTGTATGTCTGTGCATGTGTTTGTGGGACAAATTAGGAACCACTCCTGCTTTGAGATGAGGGTGGGAGGTGAGAGAGAGAGAGAGAGAGAGAGAGAGAGAGAGAGAGAGAGAGAGAGAGAGATGTTAGAATCAGTTTGTCCCACTTCTAGGAGGTAGTAGTAGATAGCGCCTGTTCTGAATCAGTCCCCCGCTAGGAGGTAGTTGCTAGCTATCCAACTTCAGCTAAATCAGTCACGTCCAACATTGAACCTTAGAATGACAGGGACACTAGCTGCATTTTAGTTTGTTTGAGCAGTTTTTTCTATTGGCATTTACTTGGATTTGTCCATGAAGATTTTTTAATGTTTTATTTCACCTTGAGAACAAGTTCTCATCTACAACCGCGACCTGGACAAGATAAAGCAAAGCAGTTCGACACAAACAACAACTCAGAGTTTCACATGGAGTAAAACAAACATACAGTCAATAATACAGTAGAAAAAAGAGGGGGAAAAATTATATATACAGTGTGTGCAAATGAGGTAAGATAAGGGAGGTAAGGCAATAACAATAGGCCATAGTGGCGAGGTAATTACGATATAGCAATTAGACACTGGAGTGATAGATGTGCAGAAGATGAATGTGCAAGTAGAGATACTAGGAGCAAAATAAATAAATAAATACAGTATACAGTGGGTTTGTCGACGAGTATGAAGCGAGGGCCAGCCAACGAGAGCATACAGGTCGCAGTGGTGGGTAGTATATGGGGCTTTGGTGAAAAAAGGGATGGCACTGTGATAGACTGCATCCAATTTGTTGAGTATAGTTGGAGGGGATTTTGTAAATGACATCGCCGAAGTCGAGGATCGGTAGGATAGTCAGTTTTACGAGGGTATGTTTGGAAGGCGATTCTAGATTTAATTTTGGATTGGCAATGCTTAATGTAGGTCTGGAAGGAGAGTTTACTGTCTAACCAGACACCTAGGTATTTGTAGTTGTAGTATTTGTATTTGTAGTATTTGTAGTCCACATATTCTAAGTCAGAACTGTCCAGAGTAGTGATGCTGGATGGGCGGGCAGGTGCAGGCAGCGATCGGTTGAAGAGCACATATTTAGTTTTACTTGCATTTAAGAGCAATTGGAGGCCACGGAAGGAGAGTTGTACGGCATTAAAGCTTGTCTGGAGGTTAGTCAACACAGTGTCCAAAGAAGGGCCAGAAGTATACAGAATGGTGTCGTCTGCGTAGAGGTGGATCAGAGAATCACCAGCAGCGACATCATTGATGTATACAGAGAAGAGAGTTGATGATGTTGATGCGTGATTTCGACTGGCTCAGAGAAAGTTGTCTCGTCTCATCTGGGCACCGTTCACTCGATGTACGGTACTAGTGAGATCAAGATGTAAAAGTGAAAACATTGTCTGCGAGATCTGACAGGCAGACATTCGAGCAGTTTTATATTAACCCTGAAGCCGTACCAAACTAAAGTCTGGAAGCAAGGAGAAATAATGTGCTGGTTGAGATCAATACAAGAGATGATTAGGACAGTAACATGAACATGATATACTGACAGAGGAGCAGTGTTTATTATAACTGTTAGCAGGCATAGGTGTGTCTGTGCATAGTGTCTGAGAAAGAGCATGGTCCGAGACTGGAATATATGTATACACTCTATATATACAAAAGTATGTGGACACCCCTTCAAATGAGTGGATTCGGCTATTTCAGCCACACCTGTTGCTTGTGAATAAAATCGAGCACACAGCCATGCAATCTCCATAGACAAACATTGGCCGTGGAATGGCCCTACTGAAGAGCTATGACTTTCAACCCGGGCCAACTGTAAGTGCTGTTATTGTGAAATGGAAATGTCTTGGAGAAACAACGGCTCAACCACAAAGTGGTAGGCCACACAAGCTCACAGAACGTGATCGCTGCTGAGCCGTTGTTGCTCCTAGACTTTTACATATCACAAAACAGCCCTTACAGCTGACCAGGGCAACACCAGCTGGTCAGAAATTTGATGAACTGACTTTTTGGAAAGGTGGCATCCTATGATGGTGCCACGTTGACAACACACACAATACAACACCAGCCAGACACACAACACAACACAACACCAGCCAGCCAGACACA
The DNA here is from genome assembly GCF_018296145.1 of Oncorhynchus tshawytscha. Taxonomy (NCBI): domain Eukaryota; kingdom Metazoa; phylum Chordata; class Actinopteri; order Salmoniformes; family Salmonidae; genus Oncorhynchus; species Oncorhynchus tshawytscha. The sequence goes on from NC_056446.1 coordinate 36,151,345, forward strand.
CAACACAACACCAGCCAGACCCACAATACAGTGTCAGAATAAGGTATTTAAGGTAAACTGAAGCTTCAGATCTTCAATGAAGGATTGGATAGGATTTCTACCGGCTGGTTGTCACTGACTTGCTGTTGTTGTTATCCCTTCATATTGACTGTAGAGAAAACTGTTTTCCCTCTGAAATATCTCAAAATTCAGTTTAATCCAAAGGTCAGGGGTCGTGAATGGTGGCATCACTGATACCATTCCGTGAGGTGTAACTCAGATCTCTCCCTAATCGACGAGGCAGAGGCTGTGTCCAATAGAAATGTAGACCTCAGCCAAGCGACCACAAACAGCTAACCCACAATATCATGCATCGCCAGTCCCGTCAAAACCCATAACACAGAACGCGAACCCTAAACCCCCAGCACACCTGCCACTGTCACCATCAACATCAATGAAGAAAGAAGCATGTGATAAAAAAACGAGTAAATATATCCTACAGAACAGAATGATGTCCTCCTTGCCATCACACACATTGCAGCTGGAGGCGCACAGAGAAAATACACAAATTGTCAGATAGATAATAGATGAAATAATTAAAGAAGGAACAGTTAAACGGTTAAATCCTGCCTCTTTCATGAACATCAAAGAGTATTTGCTCTATAGCACCGGGGGGAGGGGGATTAATGAAGCTAAATTAGTCCAGGGCTATCACCACTGCATGGGAAGTTTAGCTAAATTCAATTTATTAAGGAAATGAGAAATAAGTAAGTTGGTGGAGGGAAAACATATTAATCAGGAGTATCACTATGAACTACTACACTTACTGTGTGAATATAAAGCCCTTATGAAGCCCTTATGAAACTCTTATGAAGCCCTTAGGAAGCCATAATGAAACCCTTATGAAGCCCTTAGGAAGAATTTATTAAGCATGTATGAAGCCCTTATGAAGCACTTATGAAGTGTCATATGTCACGCTCCCTACTGTGGCATCAAGATGTATTCATGTTTCTATAAATTATACATATTATTTCTAGGTTTTCATATCAAAATTCAAATGACAGCAGTTTTGAATTGTTGCTGATGATTACAGTATGATTTCTTGTCACCATGTGGTCAGTCAAGTTAACCATCCAATATATGATCTGGTATCTCCAGAAAGCATATGCAGCCTAATTTGCAGTGGGAAACTGTTTGCAACGCAATGAGGCACATGGATGTCAGTGGGATGTCAGTGCGATGTCAGTGCGATGTCAGTGGGGAGACAGAAAATAAGATATGGCCTATGGCAAAGTCTTTCTCTATCGCTTCCTCTCTCGTAAGCACACGCTCTCTCTCTCTCGCTCCGCTCTCTCTCTCTCTCTCTCCTCTCTCTTCTCTCTCTCTCTCTCTCTCTCACTCTGTCTCTCTCTCTCTCTCTGTCTCTCGCTCTCTCTCACTCTCTGTCTCTCTCTCGCTCTCTGTCTCTCTCTCGCTCTCTGTCTCTCTCTCGCTCTGTCTCTGTCTCTCGCTCTCTCTCACTCTCTGTCTCTCTCTCTCTCGCTCTCTCTCTCGCTCTCTGTCTCTCTCTCGCTCTGTCTCTGTCTCTCGCTCTCTCTCACTCTCTGTCTCTCTCTCTCGCTCTCTGTCTCTCTCTCGCTCTCTGACTCTCTCTCGCTCTCGCTCTGTCTCTGTTTCTCGCTCTCTCACTCTCTGTCTCTCTCTCTCGCTCTCTGTCTCTCTCTCTCTGCTCTCTGTCTCTCTCTCGCTCTCTGTCTCTCACTCCCACTCTCTGTCTCTCTCTCTCGCTCTCTGTCTCTCTCTCGCTCTCTGTCTCTCACTCCCACTCTCTGTCTCTCTCTCTCGCTCTCTGTCTCTCTCTCGCTCTCTGTCTCTCACTCCCTCTCTCTGTCTCTCTCTCTCTCTCTCTCTGTCTCTCTCTCTCGCTCTCTGTCTCTCTCTCTCGCTCTGTCTCTCTCTCTCGCTCTGTCTCTCTCTCTCTGTCTCTCGCTCTCTCTCACTCTCTGTCTCTTTCTCTCTCTCTCTGTCTCTCGCTGTCGCTCTCTCTCACTCTCTGTCTCTCTCTCTCTGTCTCTCTCTCTCTCTCTCTCGCTCTCTGTCTCTCACTCTCGCTCTTTGTCTCTCACTCCCACTCTCTGTCTCTCTCTCTCTCGCTCTCTGTCTCTCACTCCCACTCTCTGTCTCTCTCTCTCTCTCTCTCTGTCTCTCTCTCTCGCTCTCTCTCTCTCTCCTCTCCGCTCTCTGTCTCTCTCTCTCGCTCTCTGTCTCTCTCTCTCGCTCTGTCTCTCTCTCTCTCTCTGTCTCTCTCTCTGTCTCTCGCTCTCTCTCACTCTCTGTCTCTTTCTCTCTCTCTCTGTCTCTCGCTGTCGCTCTCTCTCACTCTCTGTCTCTCTCTCTCGCTCTCTGTCTCTCTCTCTCGCTCTCTGTCTCTCACTCTCGCTCTCTGTCTCTCACTCCCACTCTCTGTCTCTCTCTCTCTCGCTCTCTGTCTCTCTCTCGCTCTCTCTCTCTCACTCCCGCTCTCTGTCTCTCTCTCTCGCTCTCTGTCTCTCTCTCTCGCTCTGTCTCTCTCTCTCTGTCTCTCGCTCTCTCTCACTCTCTGTCTCTTTCTCTCTCTCTCTGTCTCTCGCTGTCGCTCTCTCTCACTCTCTGTCTCTCTCTCTCTCGCTCTCTGTCTCTCTCTCTCGCTCTCTGTCTCTCTCTCTCGTTCTCTGTCTCTCTCTGTCTCTCTCTCGCTCTCTGTCTCTCTCGCTCTCTCTCTCTCTCTCGCTCTCTGTCTCTCTGTCTCTCTGTCTCTCTCGCTCTCTGTCTCTCTCTGTCTCTGTCTCCCTCTGTCAGATTGGAGAGAGGAGAAGAGCAGCTGGAGAATAGAAGAACAGGTAGCCTGATGATGAGTCCCAGTAGATATGAGAGCTGTCACAGCTCTGCTCTGCTTTTTCCTCCAACACACACTGTGCAGCGCCAAGTGCCCTGCTGCCTGCCTGCCATGTCGTTGCCTTGATGTCTTCAATGCACTGAAATGACTCCTTGAATACTGGGGTCTGTATTACTTCAATAGATAGCATGTCCTTGAGATAGCTTTCAAAATGGAACCCTGTTCCTTATATGAGTTACGGTCAAATGTAGTGCACTTTGTCAGGTGTAGGGTTCCATTTGAGACTCCTGTAATAGTTGGGACCACTTCAGAGGTTTTTCTATTAAATAGTGGATAGAGCGTTGGACTAGTAACAGAAAGGTTGCAAGTTCAAATCCCCGAGCTGACAAGGTCAAAATATGTCATTCTGCCCCTGAACAAGGCAGTTAACCCACTGTTCCTAGGCCGTCATTGAAAATAAGAATGTGTTCTTACTTAACTGACTTGCCTAGTTAAATAAAGTTAAAATACATTTTAAAATGAATAAAATATATATTTTTCTAAGATAGTTTTTACATATTCTTGAGATGTCACGAGTATCTGAGAGAAACATTGGGATCGTGATTTATTCACCTGAAATATTCACTTTGTGCCAGGTTTCAGAACTATTGCCAAGATAAGTAGCAATAACGTGACTTGAGTCTGAAACCTACCTCTGAATCCTACCTCAGACCGTCACGTCTCACATGGCATGGATAAGCACTAGAAAAGTGCACTAGGAAATCGGAAAATGAGTAACAGACAGTAGGGAATGGGACTGTCTGTGTCTGTGTCTAAGAAACTGTGGCGCCATGGTGACTAAGCTCTGTCTGTCCAGACAGACAGACAGACAGACAGACAGACAGACAGACAGACAGACAGACAGACAGACAGACAGACAGACAGACAGACAGACAGACAGACAGACAGACAGACAGACAGACAGACAGACAGACAGACAGACAGACAGACAGACAGACAGACAGACAGACAGACAGACATTCAGTCTTTGTCAGACAGACCTCACATACAAAGTATTGGTTGACAGAGCACAGAACAAAGAACCAACACAAGAGACAGTCAGTATGATCTCATGCAGCCCTATTGAAAAGCCGCTGTCTGTACTGCAGGTATCCAAGATGATAACTTGCAGACAAAGAGCTAAAAGCTCAAAAGCACAACTTGACGCACATTATCCAATGTACCCTGATATCCTGCTATGTGCCTGTTGGTTTCAGTGACTGTGCCTTTCTCTCCCTCCCTCTTTGTGCCTTTATAACATTCAGACCGTGACTTTGAGAAAAGCCAACATTTATCACCCATATAAAGTGACATTTATCACTGGTATAAAGTGACATTCATCATCATATAAAGTGACATTTATCACTGGTATAAAGTGACATTTATCACCCATATAAAGTGACATTTATCACCCATATAAAGTGACATTTATCACTGGTATAAAGTGACATTTATCACCCCTGTAAAGTGACATTTATCACCCATATAAAGTGACATTCATCACCCATATAAACTGACATTTACCACCGTTATAAAGGGACATTTATCACTGGTATAAAGGGACATTTATCACTGGTATAAAGTGACATTTATCACCTGTGTAAAGTGACATTTATCACCCATATAAAGTGACATTCATCACCGGTGTAAAGTGACATTTATCACCCCTATAAAGTGACATTTATCACCCCTATTAAGTGACATTTATCACCCATATAAAGTGACATTCATCACCCATATAAACTGACATTAACCACCCATATAAAGTTACATTTATCACTGGTATAAAGTGACATTTATCACCCCTATAAAGTGACATTTATCACCCCTATAAAGTGACATTTATCACCCCTATAAAGTGACATTTATCACCCATATAAACTGACATTTACCACCCATATAAAGTTACATTTATCACTGGTATAAAGTGACATTTATCACCCCTATAAAGTGACATTTATCACCCCTATAAAGTGACATTTATCACCCCTATAAAGTGACATTTATCACCCATATAAAGTGACATTCATCACCCATATAAACTGACATTTACCACCCATATAAAGTTACATTTATCACTGGTATAAAGTGACATTTATCACCCCTGTAAAGTGACATTTATCACCCATATCAAGTGACATTCATCACCGGTATTTGTATGCTAGATTCCACCTTGGCTTCATCTGCCATTTACACCAAAGAGGGGAAAGATGTAGTGTGTAGTGAGGGGGGAGATGACCTAACCTTATCTCACCTCCTGTCTCGTCCATGCTGTGAAGACATCTCATAACATCAGATATAACCTCTTGTTATAAGTCCCAGTAAATGCAGTGCAACCGCCACACCAATGTTATGTGTTCAACCCATTGTTCTGCCAAGGAAATCAAGTAAGCACCAAGAAGACATGTCACTCCAGCCGCAGAGAGAGATCCTGTAGAGAAGGGTTCACGCAACTTTTTCACTCTTCATCTACACTGATTGAAGTGGATTTAACAGATGACATGAATAAGAGATCGTAGCTTTCACCTGAATTCACGTGGTCAGTCTGTCATGGAAAGAGCACTCAGTGATTTTAGTAATTACATTTCATTTTGATACTTAAGTAATATCTAAAAATTTTAATACTTTTAATACTTAATAATTGAATAATTTTACTCAAGTAATATTTTACTGGGTGACTCACTTATACTCGAGTAATTTTCTATTAGAAAATGTATCTTTCTGGTCCTCTTTCTATTAAGGTCTGATAACCGACAACGACTTGACAGCCTATAGGGAGGAGGTCAGAGACCTGGCAGTGTGGTGCCAGGACAACAACCTCTCCCTTAATGTGAAAAAGACAAAGGCGATGATTGTGGACTACAGGAAAAGGAGGACCGAGCACGCCCCTATTCTCATCAACGGGGCTGTAGTGGAGCAGGTTGAGAGCTTCAAGTTCCTTGGGATCTACATTGCCAACGAACTATCACGGTCCAAACACACCAAGGCAGTTGTGAAGAGGGCACGACAACGCCTATTCCCCCTCAGGAGATTTGGCATGGGTCTTCAGATCCTTCAGATCCTCAAAAAGCTCTACAGCTGCACCACATGTTATGGCAACTGCTCACCCTCTGACTGCAAGGCACTAAAGAGGGTAGTGCGTATAACCCAGTACATCACTGGGGCCAAGCTTCCTGCAATCCAGGACCTATTTTTTCTACCAGGCGGTGTCAGAGAAAGGCCCTAAAAAGACTCCAGCCACCCTAGTCATAGACTGTTCTCTCTGCTACTGCACAGCAAGCTGTACCGGAGCGCCAAGTCTAGGTCCAAGAGGCTCCTTAACAGCTTCTACCCCCAATCCATAAGACCGCTGAACACCTAATCAAATGGTCACCTGGACTACTCTCTGTTTATTATCTATGCATAGTCACTTTAATCTACCTACATGTACATATTATCTCAATTAACTTGACTAATCTATGCCCCCACACATTGACTTTGTACCGGTACCCCCTGTCTATAGCCTTGTTACTGTTATTTTATTGTTGCTCTTAAATGATTTTTTTTCTTCTTTAAAAAAAAAAAACGTATTTAATTTTTTTTTTCTTAACACTTGATTGGAATTTATTTAGTTTTGCTCAAGTATGACAATCAGGTACTTTTTCCACCACTGGTAACATGGATAACATTGCAAAGTAGCTGTGCTATGAAAAAAAGGAAGATACCTGTTGTCTGCTCTTTTACTCAAACACACACACACACACACACACACACACACACACAGACACACACACACACACACACACTCACCACCACAGCACATCACTCACCTCACTCACTCACTCACCACTCACTCACATCAGGGGCCACACAGATATATCCCCCATAGCTGCCCACACAATCATCCACATCAGGGGCCACACAGCAACATGGCCAGGGGCCACACAGTAACATGGCCAGGGGCCACACATTAACATGGTCAGGGGCCACACAGCAACATGGTCAGGGGCCACACAGCAACCATGGTCAGGGGCCAACCACAGCAACATGGTCAGGGGCCAACCACAGCAACATGGCCAGGGGCCAACCACAGCAACATGGCTATGGGGCCATACAGCAACATGATCAGGGGCCAACCACAGCAACATGGTCAGGGGCCAACCACAGCAACATGGCTAGGGGCCACACAGCAACATGGTCAGGGGCCAACCACAATAACATGGCTAGGGGCCACACAGCAACATGGCCAGGGGCCACACAGCAACATGGCCAGGGGCCACACAGCAACCAGGTCAGGGGCCAACCACAGCAACATGGTCAGGGGCCAAACACGGCAACATGGCTAGGGGCCACACAGCAACATGGTCAGGGGCCAACCACAGCAACATGGCCAGGGGCCAACCACAGCAACATGGTCAGGGGCCAACCAAAGCAACACGGTCAGGGGCCAACCACAGCAACATGGCTAGGGGCCACAGCAACATGGTCAGGGGCCAACCACAGTAACATGGTCAGGGGCCAACCACAGCAGCATGGTCAGGGGCAACCACAGTAACATGGTCAGGGGCCACACAGCAACATGGTCAGGGGCCAACCACAATAACATGGCCAGGGGCCAACCACAGCAACATGGCTAGGGGCCACACAGCAACATGGTCAGGGGCCAACCACAGCAACATGGCTAGGGGCCACACAGTAACATGGTCAGGGGCCAACCACAATAACATGGCCAGGGGCCAACCACAGCAACGTGGTCAGGGGCCAACCACAATAACATGGACACCAGCTAAATACGATACCAGCATCACTATATTTTTTTCCATGGCAAAAATGAAAACACAAAGCTGTTCAAATTCTTTGTTCCTTTAAAAACCTGCTGTATGCAACATATGGAGTACTGGAGCCAGGAAAATAACACTTGACTCTGGATGACATCATAATGATGTTTATTTCACACTGTTTTCCTAAAGAAACTAAAAACGGCTTGTGTTTTGTTTCCT
>NC_056446.1:36164216-36169216 GCF_018296145.1 Oncorhynchus tshawytscha
GGACACTGAGGATACTGAGGACACTGAGGACACTGAGGACACTGAGGACACTGAGGACACTGAGGACACTGAGGACACTGAGGACACTGAGGACACTGAGGACACTGAGGATGAGGACACTGAGGACACTGAGGACACTGAGGACACTGAGGATACTGAGGACACTGAGGACACTGAGGACACTGAGGACACTGAGGACACTGAGGATAGTGAGGACACTGAGGACACTGAGGATAGTGAGGACACTGAGGACACGTATGATAGTGAAGATACTTTCAATCCACTAAAAAAATGAACATCAGACTACTGGACATTATGAACTCCGGTGTAACACTAACGATGATTGACATGGATGCTGTGTTGTAGTGCAGCAGGCCTTTGCACTGTGCTCTAACAGACGACATAACCAACATCAACACAGGCATAACTCTCTGGTCTCATGTCCTATTAGGTGCTTGAGCAGAGTCTAATCCCTTTATGAACTAACCAGCTCTGTCACATACGAACTAGGATGTCATGTAGAGCCGTCATAGATCAGTGACATCATCTCCCTCGTCAGTCAACAGTACAGAGAGTAGAGCTGTGAAGTTCAAAGCCTTCAGGCCATCTTGATAAAACCCGAGACCATCCACAGTCTCACATGCAGGAGACATACACACAGGCAGGGAAACACACACACACTCAAGAAGGCAGGCACACACATGCAGGCACACACACACACACGCAGGAGACACACACACAAGCAGGCAAGCACACACACACACACACACACACACACACACACACACACACACACACACACACACACACACACACACACACACACACACACACACACACACACACACACAAGGCAGGCACACCAATGCAGGCACACACAAGCAGGAGACGCAGACATGCATGCAAACACACACACACACACACACACATGCAGGCAAACACACACACACACATGCAGGCAAACACACACACAAAAACACATGCAAAGACACACACACACACACATTGTGATGAACAGATGTTAATTGACAGTTTAACTACATGCATGTATGCAGTACAGTATAGAGTATATTTGTCTCTTTGCCAGTCTGGTCATTGTAAAGAAACAGACTAAAGGTGCAATATTGGTTAGAACTGAACGCTACTTCATACTGTTACAGTCATAAACATAAACACTGTTGAACACCAATAAATACATTTCCAACATTGTCCTTAGATCATTTCAATTAAGTTGAAATTGCAGTTGCTCTGCTAGCAGTTGAGTGCACCTGCCTGAGTGCACCTGTCTGAGTGGGCCTGTCTGAGTGAGCCTGTCTGAGTCCTGTCTGAGTGAGCCTGTCTGAGTGGGCCTGTCTGAGTGAGCCTGTGTGAGTCCTGTCTGAGTGGGCCTGTCTGAGTGGGCTTGTCTGAGTGGGCCTGTCTGAGTGGGCCTGTCTGAGTGGGCCTGTCTGAGTCCTGTCTGAGTGGGCCTGTGTGAGTCCTGTCTGAGTGGACCTGTGTGAGTCCTGTCTGAGTGGACCTGTGTGAGGCTGAGTGAGCCTGTCTGAGTCCTGTCTGAGTGGGCCTGTCTGAGTCCTGTCTGAGTGGACCTGTGTGAGTCCTGTCTGAGTGGACCTGTGTGAGTCCTGTCTGAGTGGTCCTGTGTGAGGCTGAGTGAGCCTGTCTGAGTCCTGTCTGAGTGGACCTGTGTGAGTCCTGTATGAGTGGACCTGTGTGAGTCCTGTCTGACTGAGTGGACCTGTGTGAGGCTGAGTGAGCCTGTCTGAGTGGACCTGTGTGAGGCTGAGTGGGCCTGTCTGAGTCCTGTCTGAGTGGGCCTGTGTGAGTCCTGTCTGAGTGGACCTGTGTGAGTCCTGTCTGAGTGGACCTGTGTGAGTCCTGACTGAGTGGACCTGTGTGAGGCTGAGTGAGCCTGTGTGAGTCATGCCTGAGTGGAACTGTGTGAGGCTGAGTGAGCCTGTCTGAGTCCTGTCTGAGTGGAACTGTGTGAGGCTGAGTGAGCCTGTCTGAGTCCTGTCTGAGTGGAACTGTGTGAGGCTGAGTGAGCCTGTCTGAGTCCTGTCTGAGTGGAACTGTGTGAGGGTGAGTGAGCCTGTCTGAGTCCTGTCTGAGTGGAACTGTGTGAGGCTGAGTGAGCCTGTCTGAGTCCTGTCTGAGTGGAACTGTGTGAGGCTGAGTGAGCCTGTCTGAGTCCTGTCTGAGTGGAACTGAGTGAGGCTGAGTGAGCCTGTCTGACTCCTGTCTGAGTGGAACTGTGTGAGGCTGAGTGAGCCTGTCTGAGTCCTGTCTGAGTGGAACTGTGTGAGGCTGAGTGAGCCTGTCTGAGTCCTGTCTGAGTGGGCCTGTGAGTCCTGTCTGAGTGGGCCTGTGTGAGGCTGAGTGGGCCTGTCTGAGTGGGCCTGTGTGAGTCCTGTCTGAGTGGGCCTGTGTGAGTCCTGTCTGAGTGGGCCTGTGTGAGTCCTGTCTGAGTGGGCCTGTGTGAGGCTGAGTGAGCCTGTCTGAGTCCTGTCTGAGTGGGCCTGTGTGAGTCCTGTCTGAGTGGGCCTGTGTGAGGCTGAGTGGGCCTGTCTGAGTGGGCCTGTGTGAGTCCTGTCTGAGTGGGCCTGTGTGAGGCTGAGTGAGCCTGTCTGAGTCCTGTCTGAGTGGAACTGTGTGAGGCTGAGTGAGCCTGTCTGAGTCCTGTCTGAGTGGGCCTGTGTGAGTCCTGTCTGAGTGGGCCTGTGTGAGGCTGAGTGGGCCTGTCTGAGTGGGCCTGTGTGAGTCCTGTCTGAGTGGGAGTGGGTGAGTCCTGTCTGAGTCCTGTCTGAGGTCCTGTCTGGGCCTGTGTGAGGCTGAGTGAGCCTGTCTGAGTCCTGTCTGAGTGGGCCTGTGTGAGTCCTGTCTGAGTGGGCCTGTGTGAGGCTGAGTGGGCCTGTCTGAGTGGGCCTGTGTGAGTCCTGTCTGAGTGGGCCTGTGTGAGGCTGAGTGAGCCTGTCTGAGTGGGCCTGTCTGAGTCCTGTCTGAGTGGAACTGTGTGAGGCTGAGTGAGCCTGTCTGAGTCCTGTCTGAGTGGGCCTGTGTGAGTCCTGTCTGAGTGGGCCTGTGTGAGGCTGAGTGGGCCTGTCTGAGTGGGCCTGTGTGAGGCTGAGTGGGCCTGTCTGAGTCCTGTCTGAGTGGACCTGTCTGAGTCCTGTCTGAGTGGAACTGTGTGAGGCTGAGTGAGCCTGTCTGAGTGGGCCTGTGTGAGGCTGAGTGGGCCTGTCTGAGTGGGCCTGTGTGAGACTGAGTGGGCCTGTCTGAGTCCTGTCTGAGTTGACCTGTCTGAGGCCTGTCTGAGTGGAACTGTGTGAGGCTGAGTGAGCCTGTCTGAGTCCTGTCTGAGTGGACCTGTCTGAGTGGGCCTGTCTGAGTCCTGTCTGAGTGGACCTGTCTGAGGCCTGTCTGAGTGGAACTGTGTGAGGCTGAGTGAGCGTGTCTGAGTCCTGTCTGAGTGGACCTGTCTGAGTCCTGTCTGAGTGGGCCTGTGTGAGGCTGAGTGGGCCTGTCTGAGTGGGCCTGTGTGAGGCTGAGTGAGCCTGTCTGAGTTGTCTGTCTGAGTGGACCTGTCTGAGTCCTGTCTGAGTGGGCCTGTCTGAGCCCTGTCTGAGTGGACCTGTCTGAGTCCTGTCTGAGTGGAACTGTGTGAGGCTGAGTGAGCCTGTCTGAGTCCTGTCTGAGTGGAACTGTGTGAGGCTGAGTGGGCCTGTCTGAGTCCTGTCTGAGTGGAACTGTGTGAGGCTGAGTGAGCCTGTCTGAGTCCTGTCTGAGTGGGCCTGTCTGAGTCCTGTCTGAGTGGACCTGACTGAGTCCTGTCTGAGTGGGCCTGTCTGAGTCCTGTCTGAGTGGACCTGTCTGAGTCCTGTCTGAGTGGAACTGTGTGAGGCTGAGTGGGCCTGTCTGAGTCCTGTCTGAGTGGAACTGTGTGAGGCTGAGTGAGCCTGTCTGAGTCCTGTCTGAGTGGGCCTGTGTGAGGCTGAGTGGACCTGTCTGAGTCCTGTCTGAGTGGGCCTGTGTGAGGCTGAGTGGACCTGTCTGACTCCTGTCTGAGTGGAACTGTGTGAGGCTGAGTGAGCCTGTCTGAGTCCTGTCTGAGTGGGCCTGTGTGAGGCTGAGTGGACCTGTCTGAGTCCTGTCTGTGTGGGCCTGTGTGAGGCTGAGTGGACCTGTCTGACTCCTGTCTGAGTGGAACTGTGTGAGGCTGAGTGGACCTGTCTGACTCCTGTCTGAGTGGAACTGTGTGAGGCTGAGTGGACCTGTCTGAGTCCTGTCTGAGTGGAACTGTGTGAGGCTGAGTGAGCCTGTCTGAGTCCTGTCTGAGTGGACCTGTCTGAGTCCTGTCCTGTCTGAGTGGACCTGTCTGACTCCTGTCTGAGTGGACCTGTGTGAGGCTGAGTGAGCCTGTCTGACTCCTGTCTGAGTGGACCTGTCTGACTCCTGTCTGAGTGGACCTGTCTGACTCCTGTCTGAGTGGACCTGTCTGACTCCTGTCTGAGTGGACCTGTGTGAGTCCTGTCTGAGTGGAACTGTGTGAGGCTGAGTGAGCCTGTCTGACTCCTGTCTGAGTGGACCTGTCTGAGTCCTGTCTGAGTGGACCTGTCTGACTCCTGTCTGAGTGGACCTGTGTGAGTCCTGTCTGAGTGGAACTGTGTGAGGCTGAGTGAGCCTGTCTGACTCCTGTCTGAGTGGAACTGAGTGAGTCCTGTCTGAGTGGACCTGTCTGAGTCCTGTCTGAGTGGAACTGTGTGAGGCTGAGTGAGCCTGCGCAGCAGAAGACAAGTGTTGAAAGCGGAAGGTTTTTAGTATCTTCACAAATGAAAGGGAATTTAAAAGTCCCTGCAGGGGAATATCCTGGCTTTCATTGGAGATCCCAGAAGAATGAGATCAAGTTAAATCTAAACATAGCTGAAGCGCTGCTTAAGATGTGATAATGGAAGGTTCAAGCCTCCGGGGCATTAAATAATTATCATATTCCTTATGTTTAA
>NC_056446.1:36174216-36176716 GCF_018296145.1 Oncorhynchus tshawytscha
CCCAGAGTCTCAGAGGGTTTAGAACAGACCCAGAGTCTCAGAGGGTTTAGAACAGACCCAGAGTCTCAGAGGGTTTAGAACAGACCCAGAGTCAGCTCTGGACAACACTCCTCTCCTCACTCTAGTAAATCGCTTTGACAATTGCAGTGATGCCGCCTGTCTTCATTTAACCTAATATTTATCCCCATCCCCCAACCCCCTCCCCATCTCTCACGCTCTTGTCCTCCCTCCAGAGTGCCTGAGAAACTATATGAAATGCGGGCCCCGGCAGCCATCGTCCCTGTCTGGTAATTGGGTCCCATGTCAGCCACCAAATGTAATAACGGTGTTCTGCTGTGCAGGGAGCTAATCTAAATGACATCAGTGTCCTACTTTGGTTTTGTGTGTTATAGGTCTGTGATGTGTGTGTGTGTGTGTGTGTGTGTGTGTGTGTGTGTGTGTGTGTGTGTGTGTGTGTGTGTGTGTGTGTGTGTGTGTGTGTGTGTGTGTGTGTGTGTGTGTGTGTAATAGCTCTGTGAGAAGCGGTGGCCCCAAGGCAGCCCACACTGCAGTCCAGAGAGACAGGCATGGCCACCTTCATTGCAGTGCTAACTTGGAGACCCTGGCGGTGACGGTCCATTATAGGATCAGACGTGTCATATTCAGTGTCGGTCGCTGAACTAAGTTCGTAGTGTTTTCAGGTAATTATTGGTTTTGCCATATAGTGGTATAGCTAACTACTGGAACTACACATGACATTTTTAGCAAAAATAAAATATAATCATTCAATAAAATATTCAGGCAATCATTTCCTTTCTCTATTGGCATCAGACCTAATTCTCACTTCAAACATCACTTTTGTGTTTAATAGGCTAAATTACACATCCTGTTGGCATATGACTCCAAAGTGATTTGTTGTTGCAATTTGAATTCTATGACATTTCTTATTTAGATATGATAATTTTTCACAAAGTAATTTGAATGTAGTGAACAACTTAGTTAATTAAACTACATTTTCCTTAAGGGTAGCTTGAGTAGCATAACTTATTTCAGTGTGAAGTCGTTTGTAGCTTGGAAAACAATAGTTTCAGAGTAGCTTCCACAACACTGATTATGTTTGACACTGACAGACAAGCTGATGATCCACCATTGGCAAACTTTGAGAAGTAAGAATTGTCTAAGACAAAAAAAGATGAGACTTTTAATGTAAGCAAATGCATCCCTAGTCCCATCCAGTGTGTGAACTGGGTCAGTGGGTTGTGAAGCTATTGACACAATAATTGTACTTGGGCAGACAGAGAGATAGGAGCAGTAATTATCTGTGAGTTATCATTAAGGCTCCTCTCCAATCCCCCTTTAGACTTCACATCATTAAGACTCCTCTCCAACTCCCCTTTAGACTTCACGTCATTAAGGCACCTCTCCAACTCCCCTTTAGACTTCATATCATTAAGGCTCCTCTCCAACTCCCCTTTAGACTTCACGTCATTAAGGCACCTCTCCAACTCCCCTTTAGACTTTACGTCATTAACTTCACGTCATTAAGGCACCTCTCCAACTCCCCTTTAGACTTCACGTCATTAAGGCACCTCTCCAACTCCCCTTTAGACTTTACGTCATTAAGGCACCTCTCCAATCCCCTTTAGACTTCACGTCATTAAGACTCCTCTCCAACTCCTCTTCAACTCCCCTTTAGACTTCACGTCATTAAGACTCCTCTCCAACTCCCCTTTAGACTTCACGTCATTAAGGCACCTCTCCAACTCCCCTTTAGACTTCACGTCATTAAGGCACCTCTCCAACTCCCCTTTAGACTTCACGTCATTAAGGCACCTCTCCAACTCCCCTTTAGACTTCACGTCATTAAGGCACCTCTCCAACTCCCCTTTAGACTTCACGTCATTAAGGCTCCTCTCCAACTCCCCTTTAGACTTCACGTCATTAGAGGCTCCTCTCCAACTCCCCTTTAGACTTCCCGTCATTAAGGCTCCTCTCCAACTCCCCTTTAGACTTCACGTCATTAAGGCACCTCTCCAACTCCCTTTAGACTTCAGACTTCACGTCATTAAGGCTCCTCTCCAACTCCCCCCCTTTAGACTTCACGTCATTAAGGCTCCTCTCCAACTCCCCTTTAGACTTCACGTCATTAAGGCACCTCTCCAACTCCCCTTTAGACTTCACGTCATTAAGGCTCCTCTCCAACTCCCCTTTAGACTTCACGTCATTAAGGCTCCTCTCCAACTCCCCTTTAGACTTCACGTCATTAAGGCACCTCTCCAACTCCCCCTTTAGACTTCACGTCATTAAGGCACCTCTCCAACTCCCCTTTAGACTTCACGTCATTAAGGCTCCTCTCCAACTCCCCTTTAGACTTCACGTCATTAAGACTCCTCTCCAATCCCCCTTTAGACTTCACATCATTAAGACTCCTCTCCAACTCCCCTTTAGACTTCACGTCATTAAGACTCCTCTCCAACTCCCCTTTAGACTTCACGTCATTAAGGCACCTCTCCAACTCCCC
>NC_056446.1:36179216-36186716 GCF_018296145.1 Oncorhynchus tshawytscha
CAGGGGCAGAATGACAGATATTTACCTTGTCAGCTCAGGGATTCGATCTAGCAACCTTTCGGTTACTGACCCAACACTCTAACCACTAGGCTACCTGCCGCCTCAGTAACGCATTATATTTCTACTTATATTACACTGCGTTACTTTGATGAAAACAATCTCAGAACGTCACTGTTTGTTTGACTGTAGGAGGGAACGAGGCGAGCCACACTCGCTACCAAAGACAGGCTACTAATAGGTAATCTAATGCATTCAGAAATGATCTTCAACCCGATCAGAAAGATGTCTGAATATTGGAGTACATTTCCGGGAATGATTCTAGGAGAGGATAGGCTACACCTATAGCCTGGCCCAGGGGCCTTCCGTGATACAAGACAACCTTTTATGCACTTGTGAAATGTATGCTTAAAACTGTTGTTTTCATCTACATACAAACAAGAAAATATTGGCCAACCTTTCTGTAATGTCATCCACGAAAATCAATAATTCCATGTCTCATCCTTTGGTATGATAACACACAAGGTGTCCCAAATTGATAATCCACAACACTGTAGCCAGTGCCCTGAACTGGCAATGTAATGCCTGTTTCTATACAATGCTGAAATGATCATGTAGAATCCATATAAAAGGCATCCATATACGTCTAGACAAGGCTATTTCATGATCAATGATCATTCTGAGAGTCTGCTGTCACAAGTTCCCTCACGGTGGGAAAGTTTGACTAATGAAAAAATAAAGGTAGGAATAGATGCATTTTTTGAAATAAATAACAAATCCCTTTAGCCTATACCAACATGTCCTCCTATAAAATGTATGTTATGTTGCACAGCCTCATATAAGCTAGACCTGTACAGATTTCCATTCTTAACATTCAAAATCCCCAATGTGAGCAACCACAGCATAGTGATAGACAACTAGACCACAGCATAGTGATAGACACCTAGACCACAGCATAGTGATGGACACCTAGACCACAGCATAGTGATGGACACCTAGACCACAGCATAGTGATGGACAGCTAGACCACAGCATAGTGATAGACACCTAGACCACAGCATAGTGATGGACAACTAGACCACAGCATAGTGATGGACACCTAGACCACAGCATAGTGATGGACACCTAGACCACAGCATAGTGATGGACACCTAGACCACAGCATAGTGATAGACATCTAGACCACAGCATAGTGATGGACATCTAGACCACAGCATAGTGATGGACACCTAGACCACAGCATAGTGATGGACAGCTAGACCACAGCATAGTGATGGACATCTAGACCACAGCATAGGGATGGACATCTAGACCACAGCATAGTGATGGACATCTAGACCACAGCATAGTGATGGACAGCTAGACCACAGCATAGTGATGGACAACTAGACCACAGCATAGGGATGGACATCTAGACCACAGCATAGTGATAGACACCTAGACCACAGCATAGTGATGGACATCTAGACCACAGCATAGTGATGGACAACTAGACCACAGCATAGTGATGGACATCTAGACCACAGCATAGTGATGGACACCTAGACCACAGCATAGTGATGGACATCTAGACCACAGCATAGTGATGGACACCTAGACCACAGCATAGTGATGGACACCTAGACCACAGCATAGTGATGGACACCTAGACCACAGCATAGTGATGGACACCTAGACCACAGCATAGTGATAGACACCTAGACCACAGCATAGTGATAGACAACTAGACCACAGCATAGTGATGGACACCTAGACCACAGCATAGTGATGGACACCTAGACCACAGCATAGTGATGGACACCTAGACCACAGCATAGTGATGGACACCTAGACCACAGCATAGTGATGGACACCTAGACCACAGCATAGTGATGGACACCTAGACCACAGCATAGTGATAGACACCTAGACCACAGCATAGTGATAGACACCTAGACCACAGCATAGTGATGGACACCTAGACCACAGCATAGTGATAGACACCTAGACCACAGCATAGTGATGGACACCTAGACCACAGCATAGTGATGGACAACTAGACCACAGCATAGTGATGGACAACTAGACCACAGCATAGGGATGGACACCTAGACCACAGCATAGTGATGGACAGCTAGACAGCACATTGGCCACTAGACGGTGAAGCACTATGGGTCTTGCTCTCACAGAAATGATCAATGGCAAAGATCAGAGGTGCAAACTCTATCCATTTCTATAGACAGCAGCTGTCATGACATTTCTCCAAACAACCTTTCTCCGCTCGCTTGAAGATTAATGAGGAAACAAGTCGAGATCGGATCATGGACAGACGGTGCCCGGTTGGGAAATATTTTCTGATAAGTATTTTGCACACTACTGTCGGGTCTTTGGCTTTGTCGGATTAAGTGATATGACATGCTATTCCATAAAATCCTTTCTCCGTAATTAATATTACCTGATTGAGCTAATCATGTACATGTAATTAACTAGAGAGTCGGGGCACCACAAAATAATATTTATAGAGCTGTTATCTTCCGAATAACCTCTTAAAGACCTAGTAATATTTTACATAAATAGCAGTCAATATTAATCGTCACCTTAATTCAGTCTCATCTGAAAGTTGTAAATTCTTGGTTATCTTCACAAACCATGGCTAACAAGTTGAATCAGCAATACAAAATTGGGTTTAATTATTTATTTACTAAATACCTAACTAATCACACAGAATTACATATACACAGAATTAATTATACCTTGATTACAAATTACGTCATAAAGGAAAACATCCTTGACGGGCAGAACAGATATGTCAGCTGGTTACACAAAAGAAAAGGGGCTGGGTTTGAGTGAAAGAGCGGGAAGACTGAGGAAAAAGGGCGAAGCTTTGCTATCGTAAATACAGTATCTCCCACCTTCTGATGTTCCCAGAATCTCTATTAAAACCAAGGGGTTTTCAAATTTCACATCAGTAGGGTAGAGAGGGGGAAAAGGGGGGAAGAGGTATTTATGACTGTCATAAACCTATCCCCAGACAAACGTCATGACACTTCTTAACCTCTTTTGGGTAGGGGGCAGTATTTTCACGTCCGGATGAAAAGCATGCCCAAAGTAAACTGCCTGTTACTCAGGCCCAGGAGCGAGGATATGCATATAATTATGCATACAATTGGTAGATTTGGATAGAAAACACTCTAAAGTTTCTGAAACTGTTAAAATGATGTGTGTGAGTATAGCAGAACTGATATGTTATGCAAAACCCCGAGGACAAACCATCCCCCCCCAAAAAATTCAGCCTACCACTGTTTTCAATTGCAGTCATGTTAATTATGAGGCGAAATCCTCCCATATTGCAGTTCCTAGGGCGTCCACTAGATGTCAACAGTCTTTAGAAAGAGTTTCATGCTGGTTTTTCGAAAAATGAGCCAGAAATTGTCGTTTTTCTAGTTGGCTCCCATTTTGGCTTTAGTGTTTACATATTAGGGTACCTAAGGTTTGATTATAAAAGTTGTTTGACCTGTTTGGAAAAGTTTATTAATAACGTTTGGAATTCATTGTCACACCCTGACCATAGTTTGCTTTGTATGTTTCTATGTTTTGGTTCGTCAGGGTGTGATCTAAGTGGGCATTCTATGTTGGATGTCTTGTTTGTCTATTTCTATGTCTGGCCTGATATGGTTCTCAATCAGAGGCAGGTGTTAGTCATTGTCTCTGATTGGGAACCATATTTAGGTAGCCTGGGTTTCACTGTGTGTTTGTGGGTGATTGTTCCTGTCTCTGTGTTTTGCACCAGATAGGACTGTTTTAGGTTTTCACACGTTTGTTGTTTTGTTAGTTTATTCGTGTACAGTTTCTTTATTAAAGTACAATGAATAACAACCACGCTGCATTTTGGTCCGCCTCTACTTCACCTAAAGAAAACCGTGACATTCATTTTGTATGTGTAACGCTCGTCGTATGACGTAGACCAAGGTGCAGCGTGGTACGTGTTCATGATTCTTTACTTCTCAGAACACAAAAAAATAATAAAAGAATAACAAACGTCACGTTCTGTAGGCTTCACAAATCTAACACAAAACAACATCTCACAACCTAAGGTGGCAAAACAGGCTGCCTAAGTATGATTCCCAATCAGAGACAACGATAGACAGCTGTCCCTGATTGAGATCCATACCGGGCCAAAACATAGAAACACAAACCATAGAATGCCCACCCCACATCACACCCTGACCTAACAAAATAGAGAAATAAAATGGCTCTCTAAGGTCAGGGCGTAACAGTATGCATTTTGATGGAATGAAACTGGGTGGATTACTGACTGAAGCGCGCCAGCTAAACTGAGTTTTTATGGATATAAAGAAGGACATTATCAAACAAAAGCACTATTTGTGATGTAACTGGGACCTTTTGGAGTGCCAACAGAAGAAGATCATCAAAGGTAAGGCACTTATTAAATGTCTATTTCTGACTTTCGTGGCGTACCTGCCTGGTTGAAATATGTTGTTCATGCTTTTGGATGAGGGGTACTGTCCTCAGATAATCGCATGGTGTGCTTTCGCAGTATGACCTTTTTGGAATCTGGCACTGCGGCTGGATTAACAAGAAGTTAAGCTCTATTTTGATATATTACACTTGTGATCTTAAGAAAGTTAAATATTTATAATTCCATAGTTTGAATTTCGCGCTCTGCAATTTCACCGGGTTTTGGCCAGGTGGATACTACCGTCCATCCTGCCCATAAGAAGTTAAAAAAGTAACGGTAATATAATTACTCAAATTCGCAAAGTAACATGTTATATTAGTCCATCTGTCATTAAGGTAATAATATAACAGCTATGTGTTACCCCCAACACTGAGAACAGCCATGAGAGGAGACTGTTGAGAACAGCCATGAGAGGAGACTGCTGAGAACAGCCATGAGAGGAGACTGCTGAGAACAGCCATGAGAGGAGACTACTGAGAACAGCCATGAGAGGAGACTGCTGATAACAGCCATGAGAGGAGATGGATGAGAACAGCTATGAGAGGAGACTGCTGAGAACAACCTTGAGAGGAGACTGCTGATAACAGCCATGAGAGGAGACTACTGAGAACAGCCATGAGAGGAGACTGCTGAGAACAGCCTTGAGAGGAGACTGCTGATAACAGCCATGAGAGGAGACTGCTGATAACAGCCTTGACTGCTGATAACAGCCTTGAGAGACTGCTGAGAACAGCCTTGAGAGGAGACTGCTGAGAACAGCCATGAGAGGAGACTGCTGATAACAGCCATGAGAGGAGACTGCTGAGAACAGCCATGAGAGGAGACTGCTGAGAACAGCCTTGAGAGGAGACTGCTGAGAACAGCCATGAGAGGAGACTGCTGAGAACAGCCATGAGAGGAGACTGCTGAGAACAGCCATGAGAGGAGACTGCTGAGAACAGCCATGAGAGGAGACTGCTGAGAACAGCCATGAGAGGAGACTACTGAGAACAGCCATGAGAGGAGACTGCTGATAACAGCCATGAGAGGAGATGGATGAGAACAGCTATGAGAGGAGACTGCTGAGAACAACCTTGAGAGGAGACTGCTGATAACAGCCATGAGAGGAGACTGCTGAGAACAGCCATGAGAGGAGACTGCTGAGAACAGCCTTGAGAGGAGACTGCTGATAACAGCCATGAGAGGAGACTGCTGATAACAGCCTTGAGAGGAGACTGCTGAGAACAGCCTTGAGAGGAGACTGCTGAGAACAGCCATGAGAGGAGACTGCTGATAACAGCCATGAGAGGAGACTGCTGAGAACAGCCATGAGAGGAGACTGCTGAGAACAGCCTTGAGAGGAGACTGCTGAGAACAGCCATGAGAGGAGACTGCTGAGAACAGCCATGAGAGGAGACTGCTGAGAACAGCCATGAGAGGAGACTGCTGAGAACAGCCATGAGAGGAGACTGCTGAGAACAGCCATGAGAGGAGACTGCTGAGAACAGCCATGAGAGGAGACTACTGAGAACAGCCATGAGAGGAGACTGCTGATAACAGCCATGAGAGGAGATGGATGAGAACAGCTATGAGAGGAGACTGCTGAGAACAACCTTGAGAGGAGACTGCTGATAACAGCCATGAGAGGAGATGCTCTCACAAACACACACACACCAGACCACATTAAGCTGGTAGGTACATACAGAAGGAGAGACGTGGGATTTTTAGATAAGACTAGAAGAAAAGCAGGATTGGTCTCGGAGAGAGAGAAAGAGGGAGAGAGAGAGAGAAAGAGAGAGAAAGAGAGAGAGAGAGAGAGGTTGTTATCTAGAGGACATCCTGGACATTATAGGAGGTCACTGGGACACTTCTAAACATCTGTCTCACAGACCTGTTTTACCTTAATGCACTGTAGGCCATTCACTTACTGCTTCCCATTCCGTAAAAACAAACTTGTACTGACGTGGTCATGTGCTGGTCATTTCAGCCTCAACTTTTGTCTTTATGCCTTCTCCCTGCCACGCTAACAGGGTGGTTTTTAATGATGCTTTTAACATTTTAACAGTGAACTCTCCTCTCTGATTTTCTGATGAGCGGTAATACCGATGCTCCTACCCATAATCACAGACAGGTAGACCTGTGGAAAGAGCAAGTCCTTCATCTTAACCACAGTGTCATCCCAGCTTTACTGGCTTCCGTAGATTGATTGGCATGTGTCGACCTCTTCACAGCTGACAGGAAGAAAGATAAGATGAAAGTAAAAACTATTCTGCTGTAGAATTGTAATATTTAGTAGATGGCTCTTAACACTTAATTTTCCAGATCTAATCATTTATTTTCTCTCAGTTCTAATACAGGTTTGTCTCTTGAGAATGAACATCCCCACTTCCTGTTTCAAATTCTCTCATTTGAGGAAAGTGTTTTTTGAAGGATCTGGTCAAAGGCCTTCTCTGATGAGGAGGAGAGGCATTGAAGACTGTGGCCTCCAATACGTTGTTTGATCATTCCAAGAGGGTATTTATCTGGAGTGTGTGTGTGTGTGTGTGTGAGTGAAGAAGTTATTTATCTTTCTCTTTGATAGATGCACATGCTACTTTAGCTAATGATGTGACGTCTACTATTTTTGCATGCAGTCCCTTCACCTGTTAGATAGGCTAAACCTAGGTGCTCCAACATGTTGATCTGGTGTCAGCATCAAACCTAGTTCTGTACACCACCCACCCAAGACAGAAAACAGCACTACCAGCCTGGACCAAAAGACCACCAGCTCTCCACTGATGGATCAAGGTGCGACAATGTGAATAATCATCCAACGTAGATCAGCAATACACTTCCCTATGGGAGGCTTATTCAGGGAGCGCCAACATCATCTCAGAGAAGAGGCCGGTCAGCAATACACTTCCCTATGGGAGGCTTATACAGGGAGCGCCAACATCATCTCAGAGAAGAGGCCGGTCACAAACCAAAATACTCCCAGTTCTGGAGTCTTGAACGATAAAACCATTTCTTCAGTCTCCTGGTGTCTACCTGCAGTTGGAGTGATGGTAAACGGAGGTAGGTCAGTT
>NC_056446.1:36191716-36199216 GCF_018296145.1 Oncorhynchus tshawytscha
TAGTTATAGTTAGTTATACAGTTAGTTATATCTTTAGTTATACAGTTAGTTATACAGTTAGTTATATCTTTAGTTATACAGCTAGTTACATCTTTAGTTATACAGTTTTCTTTACAGTTAGTTATATCCTTAGTTATAGTTAGTTATACAGTTAGTTATATCTTTAGTTATACAGTTAGTTATATCTTTAGTTATACAGTTAGTTATACAGTTAGTTATACAGTTAGTTATATCCTTAGTTATAGTTAGTTATACAGTTAGTTATACAGTTAGTTATACAGTTAGTTATATCCTTAGTTATAGTTAGTTATACAGTTAGTTATATCTTTAGTTATACAGTTTGCTTTACAGTTAGTTATATCCTTAGTTACAGTTAGTTATACAGTTAGTTATACAGTTAGTTTTACAGTTAGTTATACAGCTAGTTATATCTTTAGTTATACAGTTACTAATACAGTTAGTTATACAGTTAGTTATATCTTTAGTTATAGTTAGTTATACAGTTATATCTTTAGTTATAGTTAGTTATACAGTTAGTTATATCTTTAGTTATAGTTAGTTATACAGTTAGTTATATCTTTAGTTATAGTTAGTTATACAGTTAGTTATATCTTTAGTTATAGTTAGTTATACAGTTAGTTATACATTTAGTTATAGTTAGTTATACAGTTAGTTATACAGTTAGTTATCCAGTTAGTTAGACAGTTAGTTATAGTTAGATATAGAGTTAGTTATATCTTTAGTTATAGTTAGTTATACAGTTAGTTATAGTTAGTTATACAGTTAGTTATATCTTTAGTTACACAGTTAGTTATATATTTAGTTATAGTTAGTTATACAGTTAGTTATATCTTTAGTTATATTTAGTTATACAGCTAGTTATATCTTTAGTTACACAGTTAGTTATACAGTTAGTTATATCTTTAGTTATACAGTTAGTTATATCTTTAGTTATACAGTTAGTTATACAGTTAGTTATACAGTTAGTTATATCTTTAGTTATACAGTTAGTTATACAGTAAGTTATACAGTTAGTTATATCTTTAGTTATAGTTAGTTATACAGTTATATCTTTAGTTATAGTTAGTTATACAGTTAGTTATATCTTTAGTTATAGTTAGTTATACAGTTAGTTATATCTTTAGTTATAGTTAGTTATACAGTTAGTTATATCTTTAGTTATAGTTAGTTATACAGTTAGTTATACAGTTAGTTATCCAGTTAGTTAGACAGTTAGTTATAGTTAGATATAGAGTTAGTTATATCTTTAGTTATAGTTAGTTATACAGTTAGTTATAGTTAGTTATACAGTTAGTTATATCTTTAGTTACACAGTTAGTTATATATTTAGTTATAGTTAGTTATACAGTTAGTTATATCTTTAGTTATATTTAGTTATACAGCTAGTTATATCTTTAGTTACACAGTTAGTTATACAGTTAGTTATACAGTTAGTTATACAGTTAGTTATATCTTTAGTTATACAGTTAGTTATACAGTTAGTTATACAGTTAGTTATATCTTTAGTTATACAGTTAGTTATACAGTAAGTTATACAGTTAGTTATACAGTAAGTTATACAGTTAATCATATCTTTAGTTATACAGTTAGTTATACAGTTAGTTATACAGTTAGTTGTACAGTTAGTTGTATCTTTAGTTATACAGTTAGTTGTATCTTTAGTTATACAGTTAGTTATATCTTTAGTTATATAGTTAGTTATACAGTTAGTTGTACAGTTAGTTATACAGTTAGTTATATCTTTAGTTATACAGTTAGTTATACAGTTAGTTATACAGTTAGTTATATCTTTAGTTATACAGTTAGTTATACAGTTAGTTATACAGTTAGTTATACAGTTAGTTATATCTTTAGTTATACAGTTAGTTATATCTTTAGTTATACAGTTAGTTGTATCCTTAGTTATAGTTAGTTATACAGTTAGTTATATCTTTAGTTATACAGTTAGTTGTACAGTTAGTTATACAGTTAGTTATACAGTTAGTTATATCTTTAGTTATACAGTTAGTTGTACAGTTAGTTAAACAGTTAGTTGTTCAGTTAGTCTTTCCGTTAGTTGTACCATTAGTTATTAAGTTACAGGCCTGGGTTTGAAATAGATCCTCAATGGATACATCTCATCTTCCTCCCCTCATAGAGTGGAGCGTAGAGAAGCAGTGTGTGTGTGTTTGTGTGTGTGTGTGTGTGTGTGAGAGTTTGCAGAGGATATTACATATGTTTGATCTGGGGTAATAAACCACTCCCCCTGGGCCACAACAAAACATTAATCCTCCTTCCCATACCCTTAAAGCACATACCCCTAAAGGTGCACTTTGTCTTCTTCTCTGTTCGCCTCACCTCTTCCCGACACTCGACCTTGTTGACATCGAAGAGGCTGAGACTGTGTCTCCCTCTGTGCATGTGAGGGCCTTCTCCTGTTATCGGCCAGTGTGTCATCGGCCAGTGTGTCATCGGCCAGTGTGTCATCGGCCAGTGTGTTATCGGCCAGTGTGTCATCGGCCAGTGTGTTATCGGCCAGTGTGTCATCGGCCAGTGTGTCATCGGCCAGTGTGTTATCGGCCACTGTGTTATCGGCCAGTGTGTCATCGGCCACTGTGTCATCGGCCAGTGTGTCATCGGCCAGTGTGTTATCGGCCAGTGTGTCATCGGCCACTGTGTTATCGTCCCGTGTGTTATCGGCCAGTGTGTCATCGGCCAGTGTGTCATCGGCCAGTGTGTTATCGGCCAGTGTGTTATCGGCCAGTGTGTCATCGGCCAGTGTGTTATCGGCCAGTGTGTTATCGGCCAGTGTGTTATCGGCCAGTGTGTCATCGGCCAGTGTGTTATCGGCCAGTGTGTCATCGGCCAGTGTGTTATCGGCCACTGTGTTATCGGCCAGTGTGTCATCGGCCACTGTGTTATCGGCCCGTGTGTTATCTGCCAGTGTGTCATCGGCCAGTGTGTCATCGGCCAGTGTGTCATCGGCCAGTGTGTTATCGGCCAGTGTGTTATCGGCCCGTGTGTTATCGGCCAGTGTGTCATCGGCCAGTGTGTTATCGGCCAGTGTGTTATCGGCCAGTGTGTTATCGGCCAGTGTGTCATCGGCCAGTGTGTAAATTGGCCAGTGTGTTATCGGCCAGTGTGTTATCGGCCAGTGTGTTATCGGCCAGTGTGTTATCGGCCAGTGTGTTATCGGGTAGTGTGTCATCGGCCAGTGTGTCATCGGCCAGCGTGTTATTGGCCAGTGTGTCATCGGCCAGTGTGTTATCAGCCATAGTGCTACTTTTTTCACTAGGTTCTGTAGTGGATTTTAAGTATATACAGTGCAAGACATTGGGACTGAATGTTATGTTTCCATTTATAGTGACTCAAGTTGAACCAGAGTGCAGGATATCACCCCAGCCAAGTTCTATCACCCCAGCCAAGTTCTATCACCCCAGCCAAGTTCTATCACCCCAGCCAAGTTCTATCACCCCAGCCAAGTTCTATCACCCCACCCAAGTTCTATCACCCCAGCCAAGTACTATCACCCCAGCTAAGTTCTATCACCCCAGCCAAGTTCTATCACCCTAGCCAAGTACTATCACCCCAGCCAAGTGCTATCACCCCAGCCAAGTTCTATCACCCCAGCCAAGTTCTATCACTCCAGCCAAGTTCTATCACCCCAGCCAAGTTCTATCACCCCAGCCAAGTACTATCACCCCAGCCAAGTTCTATCACCCCAGCCAAGTTCTATCACCCCATCCAAGTTCTATCACCCCAGCCAAGTTCTATCACCCCAGCCAAGTACTATCACCCCAGCCAAGTACTATCACCCCAGCCAAGTTCTATCACCCCAGCCAAGTACTATCACCCCAGCCAAGTTCTATCACCCCAGCCAAGTTCTATCACCCCAGCCAAGTTCTATCACCCCAGCCAAGTTCTATCACCCCAGCCAAGTTCTATCACCCCAGCCAAGTTCTATCACCCCAGCCAAGTTCTATCACCCCAGCCAAGTTCTATCACCCCAGCCAAGTTCTATCACCCCAGCCAAGTTCTATCACCCCAGCCAAGTTCTATCACCCCAGCCAAGTTCTATCACCCCAGCCAAGTTCTATCACCCCAGCCAAGTTCTAGCCTACACTACAATTCTATTCATCTGGCAGTTTCTATGGAGGTGAGGCCGACTCTTTTCTCTGCATATATCAATGATGTTGCTCTTGCTTCTGGTGATTCTCTGATCCACCTCTACACAGACGACACCATTCTGTATACATCTAGCCTTCTTTGGACACTGTGTTAACAAACCTCCAAACTATCTTCCATGCCATACAACACTCCTTCCGTGGCCTCCAACTGCTTTTAAATGCTAGTAAAACTAAAAGTGTGCTCTTCAACCGATTGCTGCCTGCACCCGTCTGCCCGACTAGCATCACTACTCTGCACGGTTCTGACTTAGAATATGTGGACAACTACAAATACCT
Organism: Oncorhynchus tshawytscha; assembly: GCF_018296145.1. Lineage (NCBI taxonomy): Eukaryota > Metazoa > Chordata > Actinopteri > Salmoniformes > Salmonidae > Oncorhynchus > Oncorhynchus tshawytscha. Next base: position 36,196,180 of record NC_056446.1, read on the forward strand.
AGGTGTCTGGTTAGACTGTAAACTCTCTTTCCAGACTCACATTAATAAGCATCTCAAATCCCAAATTTAATCTAGAATCAGCTTCCTATTTCGCAACAAAGCATCCTTCACTTATGCTGCCAAATATACCCTCGTAAAACTGACCATCCTACCGATTCCCGACTTTGGCGATGTAATTTACAAAATAGCCTCCAACACTCTGCTCAGCATATTGGATGCAGTCTATCACAGTGCCATCCATTTTGTCATAAAAGCCCAATATACTACCCACCACTGCGGCCTGTATGGTCTCGTTGGCTGTCCCTCACTACATATTCGTCGCCAAACCCATTGGCTCCAGGTCATCTATAAGTCTATGCTAAAGCCCCGTCTCAACTCAGCCCACTGGTCACCATAGCAACACCCACCCATAGCACGAGCTCCAGCAGGTATATTTCACTGGTCATGCCCAAAAGCCAACACCTACTTTGGCCGCCTTTCCTTTCAATTCCCTGCAGCCAATGACTGGAACGAATTGCAAAAATCACTGAAGCTGGAGACTTACATCTCCCTCACGAACTGTAAGCATCAGCTGTCAGAGCAGCTTACAGATCATTGCACCTGTACATAGCCCATCTGTAAATAGCACACCCAATTACCTCATCTCCAAATTGTTATTATTATAATTTGTTTTGTTCTTTTGCACCCCATTATCTCTACTTGCACATCATCATCTGCACATCTATCACTCCAGTGTTTATGCTAAATTGTAATTATTTCGCCTCTATGGCCTATTTATTGCCTTACCTCCCTAATATTCTACATTTGCACACACTGTACATCTATTTTTCTATTGTGTTATTGACTGTATGTTTGTTTATTCCATGTGTAACTCTGTGTTGTTTTTCGTCGCACTGCTTTGCTTTATCTTGGCCAGGTTGCATTTGTAAATGAGAACTTGTTCTCAACTGGCCTACATGGTTAAATAAAGATGAAATACAATTTAAACAAAAGATTAAGGCCATTTGGCTTCGCAGAGTAGATCTTCTGACAGGGCAATTTATTACAGAGCCATCCAAGCAATTATACACGTCACCACAAACTGATTAACCGTTTTCATCTCTGATGAGTGTGTTTTGTATTTGTGTGTCCGTGCTTGTTTTTGTGTGTGTTTGTTTGTCCGTGCATGTGTGTGACTGTGCACTTGCCTGGAAGTGACTGTGTGTGTGTCCCTGCTTGTAAATCAACAATAAAGCATGACCTTTGCAGGGTGAAGTAGACACATAACAGACAGCGGATAATTCCATTATGTCAGTTGAGTAACAGCCCCATGTAGAATAGCGTGAGAGAGATGACCATCTGGCCCATAGAGATGTATAGAGATCTCTACTTGGAAATAACCTGTATTAGCATGGACATGACCATTAAGGGCTTCCACCATGTTTTACTTAACTAGGCAAGTCATTTAAGAACAAATTCTTATTTTCAATGACGGCCTGGGTTAACTACCTGTTCATGGGCAGAACGACAGATTTGTACCTTGTCAGCTCGGGGGTTTGAACTTGCAACCTTCCAGTTACTAGTCCAACACTCTAACCACTAGGCTACCCTGACGCTCCTGCTGTAGTTAACTGGGTGGGGATTCCTATGGGTTCAAATCAAATCAAATCAAATTTTATTTGTCACATACACATGGTTAGCAGATGTTAATGCGAGTGTAGCGAAATGCTTGTGCTTCTAGTTCCGACAATGCAGTAATAATCCAACAAGTAATCTAACTAACAATTCCAAAAAAAACTACTGTCTTATACACAGTGTAAGGGGATAAAGAATATGTACATAAAGATATATGAATGAGTGATGTTACAGAGCAGCTTAGGCAAGATACAGTAGATGGTATCGAGTACAGTATATACATATGAGATGAGTATGTAAACAAAGTGGCATAGTTAAAGTGGCTAGTGATACATGTATTACATAAGGATGCAGTCGATGATATAGAGTACAGTATATACGTATCATATGAGATGAATAATGTAGGGTATGTAAACATTATATTAGGTAGCATTGTTTAAAGTGGCTAGTGATATATTTTACATCATTTCCCATCAATTCCCATTATTAAAGTGGCTGGAGTTGAGTCAGTGTGTTGGCAGCAGCCACTCAATGTTAGTGGTGGCTGTTTAACAGTCTGATGGCCTTGAGATAGAAGCTGTTTTTCAGTCTCTCGGTCCCAGCTTTGATGCACCTGTACTGACCTCGCCTTCTGGATGATAGCGGGGTGAACAGGCAGTGGCTCGGGTGGTTGTTGTCCTTGATGATCTTTATGGCCTTCCTGTAACATCGGGTGGTGTAGGTGTCCTGGAGGGCAGGTAGTTTGCCCCCGGTGATGCGTTGTGCAGACCTCACTACCCTCTGGAGAGCCTTACGGTTGTGGGCGGAGCAGTTGCCGTACCAGGCGGTGATACAGCCCGCCAGGATGCTCTCGATTGTGCATCTGTAGAAGTTTGTGAGTGCTTTTGGTGACAAGCCGAATTTCTTCAGCCTCCTGAGGTTGAAGAGGCGCTGCTGCGCCTTCTTCACGATGCTGTCTGTGTGAGTGGACCAATTCAGTTTGTCTGTGATGTGTATGCCGAGGAACTTAAAACGTACTACCCTCTCCACTACTGTTCCATCGATGTGGATAGGGGGGTGTTCCCTCTGCTGTTTCCTGAAGTCCACAATCATCTCCTTAGTTTTGTTGACGTTGAGTGTGAGGTTATTTTCCTGGGAGTAATCAGCTGATGATCAGAGCATTGACTTCTTCTTTAAATTGGGTTGTATGGTTTTCAAATGGTTTAAGCTACAGGTACTGCTATCTAGTGGCCACAACAAATTAATGACACCCTGATGTCCTTGAATTACACAAGACGGAGAGGTTATGATGGAAACCAAGCAAGATGTGAGAGTGGTGAGAAGAGAAGAGAAGAGAAGAGAAGAGGAGAGGAGAGGAGTGAAGTGGAGAGAAGAGAAGAGTTGAGAAGAGTTGAGAAGACAAGACAAGACAAGACAAGACAAG